>NC_092758.1:63256324-63558038 GCF_047496795.1 Chiloscyllium punctatum
TGGTTCTGTTCGCCGAGCTGGGAATTTGTGTTGCGGACATTTCGTCCCCTGTCGAAGTGACATCCTCAGTGCTTGGGAGCCTCCTGTGAAGCGCTTCTGTGATGTTTCCTCCGGCATTTACAGTGGTTTGTCTCTGCCGCTTCCGGTTGTCAGTTCCAGCTGTCCGCTGCAGTGGCCGGTATATTGGGTCCAGATCGATGTGTTTGTTGATAGAATCTGTGGATAAGTGCCATGTCTCTAGGAATTCCCTGGCTGGACATACAGAACAGACAACAAGACGGGGAACCTATCAACAAAGACTGCATACTCAAACTACTCGACCTGTGCCCCTCAACACACTTCACATTCAACAATCAAATATATGAACAAATCAACGGTGCACCTATGGGCTCACCCATCTCTGGACACATAGTAGAAGCTGTAATGCAAAGATTAGAACAAATAGTCTTACTGTAAATTCAACCCAGACTCTGGGTCAGACATGTGGATGACACCTTTGTAATCATTAAAAACACAGAAATAGAAAACACACACCGGATCATCAACACCACACTCACAGGAATCAGATTCACTAGAGAGGAAGAAAACCAACTCCCATTCCTGGACATGATGGTACGGAGAATTCACAAAGGTATACAGGAAAGCCACACACACAGACCAAGTCCTGAACTACGAAAGCAACCACCCCAACACACACACAAAAGTTGCATCAAGAGGGCCACACTGCACTGCAGCACACCTGAACTGCAAAAAGAGGAAGAAGAACACCTCTACAATGTATTCGCCAAAAATGGATACCACCGCAATTTCATCAACAGATGCCTAAGGGAAAGACAACGGCATGAGGACATGCCACAACCCAAAGGACTAGCCATGTTACCATACATCAAGAACATTTCTGAACTGACAGCCAGACTACTACAACCACTAGGACTCATAACAGCACACAATCCAACAGCCACTCTCGGACAACTCACTAGGACAAAAGACCCGATACCCAGCATGAGCAAAACCAACATAGTGTACAAAATCCCATGCAAGGACTGCACAAAACACAACATAGGGCAAACAGGAAGACAGCTAACGATCCGTATCCATGAACACCAACTAGCCACGAAACGACACTACCAGCTATCTTTAGTAGCCACACACATAGATGACAAGCAACATGGGTTCGACTGGGACAACACTACTATTATAGGACAAGCCAAACAGAGAACAGCCAGGGAATTCCTAGAGGCATGGCACTCATCCACAGATTCTATCAACAAACACATCGACCTGGACCCAATATACTGGCCACTGCAGCGGACAGCTGGAACTGACAACCAGAAGCAGAAGAGACAAACCACTTTAAATGCCAGAGGAAAAAAACAGAAGCGCTTCACAGGAGGCTCCCAAGCACTGAGAATGTCACCTAGACAGGGGACGAAACGTCTGCAACACAAATTCCCAGCTCAGCGAACAGAACCACAACAACGAGCACCCGAGCTACAAATCTTCTCACAGACTTTGAACTTTCATTAAGTTGCAGTAGTTAATATGAAGTAGGACAGTTGTTGTCATAACTAAAATGAATTGTGCCGCATAATTTAACCATAAATAAAGTGCACATTTTTAGCAAATTTTTAAATTTTGTTTTGTGAGGTGTAGATTTCGCTGACTAACCAGCATTTATTGTCCATTGCTGGTTGCCCTTGAGAAGATGATGGTAAGCCATTTTCTTGAACTACTGCAGTTCACCTGCTGTGTGTTGACCCACAATGCTGTTTGGAATTTCTAAGATTTAACCCAGTGACAAAGAGGGTACAGCGATATATTTCCAAGTCAGGATGATGAGTGGCTTGGAGGGGAACTTGAAGGTGGTGGTGTTCACATATCTGCTGCCCTGTCCTTCTAGATGGAAGTGGTAGTGGGTTTCTAAGGTGCTGTTTAAGGATCTTCTGAATTTCTGCAATACATCTTGTAGATAGTAGCAGCAATGTGTACTGAGCATCAGTGGTGCAGGGACTAGCTGCTTGTGGAGGTGGTGCCAATCGAGCGGGCTGTTGTGTGTTGAATGGTGTTGGAGTTGCATTCATCCAGGCAAGTGGGACGTATTCTATCACACTCCAGACTTGTGCTTTGTAGATGGTGGTCAGGCTTTGGGGAGTCAGGAGGTGTTTTACTCACTACAATATTCCTAGTCTCTGACTTGCTGTTGTAGCCACTGACAGCTGTTGTGGTGAGTCCAGTTGAGTTTCTGATCAATGATAACCCCAGGCTGTGTTGATAATGGGAAACTCAGATGGTAACACCATTGGATGTCAAGGGGCAGTTGTTAGATTGTCTGTCTGTCTGTCTATTATTGGTGATTGACATAGCCTGTGATTTGTGTGGTGTGAATACTACTTGCCACTTAGCCCAAGCCTGGATATTGTCCAGATCTTGCTACATTTGAACATGGAATGCTTCAGTACCTGAGGAGTCACAATTGGTGGTGAACATTGCGTAGTCATTGGCGAACATGCCCAGTTCTGACCTCAAGATGGAGGGAAGGTGATTGGGCCTCGACCACTATTGTGAGGAATTCCTGCAGAAGATGTCCTGGAGCTGAGGTTACAGATCTCCAACACCCATGGCTATCTTCCTATATGCTAAGTATGACTCCAGTTAGGGAGGGTTTGTCCCCAATACCCATTGATTTCAATTTTGCTCGGGCTTCTTGATGCTATACCGGTTGAATGCAGTCTTGATGTCAAGGCTGTCAAGCTCTGTCCACCTCTGGAATTCAGTTTATTTATCTATGTTTGAGACTTTAATGAGGTCAGGAGCTGAGTGGCCCTTGCAGGACCCAAACTGGGCATCGCTGAGAAGAGCTGCTTAGAAGCACTGTTAATGACTCCTTCCATCACTTTACTAATGAACAAGAATAGACTGACTGGTCGTAATTGGCCAGGTTGGATTTGTCCAGCTTTTTATGTATGTGATCTACCTGGGTAATTTTCCAGATTGCTGGGTAGATGCCAGTGTTGAAGCTGTACTGGAAGAGCTTGGCTGTAGGAGCGGCACGTTTTGAAGTGAAAGCCTTCAGTACTATTGCCGGAAAGTTGTTAGAGCTCGTTGCCTTAACAGTTTCCAGAATCTCCAACCATTTCGTGATATCATGTGCAGTGAAACAAATTGGCTGAAGACTGGTCTCTGTAATGCTGGGGACCACTGAAGGAGGCTGAGATGGATCATCCACTCGACACTTCTGGCTGAGCATTGCTGCGAAAGTTCCAGCCCTATCTTTTGCACTGATGTGCTGGGCTCTTCCATCATTGAGGTTGGGGATATTTGTGGAGCCTCTTCCTCCCGTGAGTTTGTTTAATTGTCTACCACCATTCACGACTGTTTGTTTGTGGCAGGACTGCAGAGCTTCGATCTGATCCGTTGATTGTGGGATCACTTAGCTCTGTTCACCACTTGCTGCTTATGCTGTTTGGCGTGCAAATAACCTGTTTGGTAGCTTCACCAGGTTGACACCTCTTCAGGTGTGCCTGGTGCTGCTCTTGTCATGATCATCTACACTCTCCATTGAATTAGATTTGATCCCATGGCTTGATGGCAGTGGTTGAATGGGGGATATGACAGGCCATGTTACAGGTTGTGCTGGAGAATAGTTCTGCTGTTGGTGGCCTGGAGCAGCTCATTGATACTCGATCTTGAATTCCAAACCTGGTTCAAAGTCTGTCCCATTCAGCATGGTGATAGTGCCCCATAACAGGATAGAAGTTACTTTCAGTGTGAAGGCAGGACGTGGTCACTCTTACTGATACGGTCATGGACAGATGATCTCCAGGCTCTAGATTGGTAAGGATGAGGTCAAGTATGTTTTCCCCTCCCCATCTACTACAGACCTTGTCTGGCAGCTGCGTTCTTTAGGCCCTGATCAGCTCAATTAATAGTACTACTGCCGAGCCACTTGGACGTTGAAATCCCCCACCAGACTATTTTGTGCCATGCTGGCCTTATGTGGGTGTTGACTTTGCCATTTCGGTGAAGGTTCAATAGAACTGAATCCGAAATGAGTGATTAAACACCTAATATGATACTTTTAAAATTTAGTATAAAAGACGACTCCAGTTTTGTAATAGTTAACAAAAGAATTTTCTCTTGGTAAATTAGTGCTGTGAGATTATCGATTCTCTGGAAAGGCAAAAGTTAGAATTCTTTGCCCAGAGGGTTTAGAATGTAGAATCCTTTTACCATCTACATACTGTGATACACACTTGAAGGAATTTGGATAATTATTTGGAATGGAAATTTGTAGTTGATACAGGAAAGAGAAATATGATTAAAATAGATACCATACCATTTGATGGAATTGTCACAGACATGGCCTCAATGATGTCCTTCAGTGCCATATTTTCTATGACCCTCTGCTAGCAGTCCAACAAAAATTTGATGACTTGAGTCATTCGTTTCATGCATTGGTCAGATACATTGCTATCAAAGTTGTGATGGGCTGAGAGCATCCTTGGAGTCTGTAAGACACTAATGTCATAGTGGAAGAAACAAAAATTGCAGAGAGCACAACATATTTAATTCTTAAATATGTTACAATATACCCCGCTAAGCTGTGTTTTCCTAATAGATTTTATGCATCATACACTTCTCGTTGGTTGAGTAATGAATTCTGTCAATAGCTGCAAATGTTATCATTAAATCATTTAGGTTTTCTTAACTGGAGAGCAATTCTCAAGTTGTTCTTTTATTGCAAATATTAATCATAGTTCAGTGTAGTTGTAGTCTTCTCGCTTGAGTGAGAAGGTCATGAGTTCAGCTCCGAATTGAGCACAAAATCTCGGCATCCAAACTGTTGTAGTGCTGAGAGAATGCAATGTTTGTATTATCATCTTTTAGATCAGATGTCCAAGTAGGCCAGGCTTTGATTTCAAGTGTCCTTAAAAGATATTCTGGTGTTTTGTTTTAAATATAAGAACATAAGAAATAGTCCATAAAACCTTTCAACCCACACAGAAAAAGAAAAAGGGAAGTCCTGCCCAGTAATTAAATCGCTATTTTAAAAAAAGAGTTTGTCTGCTTGTTACCGCATTGGCGTTAGTAGGATCTTGCTATGATCAAAATTGGTTGTGAATTTTCATCTCACACTACTGGGCACGATGGGATTTCCTAACTCAATAAAGTGCTATCCAGAAATGCAAGTTCCTTAAATTTTACTTATTACCAATTTGAAGATTCTTCCTATCCGAGTTGGTAAAAGTTCTGTGCTACTATGTCTAAACAGTTTAAGTAACATATCTATCCAAGGCTTAGTTATGCACTGAGTATCTGAAAGGGTTTGTCCATTTCTGTTCTTGTTTTCAGAAAGTTGTTCTTTCAAAATGTTGGTGCAAACATGATTCAGACTCCTGTGCTGTATCATTATGTGGTTTACTTTGAGCAAAAAGCATTCTTAGTTGTTTGGTACAGAACTTGAAAATTCTAAAAAAAAAATGTTTTGTAAAAGCTTTCCATTTGTCAGAACAACTTACAAGAATACCAATTTGAAGCCAGTACCAACATTTATGCTGATAAGAATACTATTTGGCAAGTGGACTCCTGTAAATGTGTTTCTATGATAAATGCATCAATGAATAACAGATAACTGCCAGGCTTTGTTTAAATTTTAAACCAGGCAGGTTGAGTCTAAAGGCATTTTGCAGTGTGGCACGCTTGTGTGCACTGGAAACAATATCAAGAAACTCCTGATTTGGTGCAATATTCAAGCTGACCTTTTAGAAAAGAGAAATCTATATCACAGGGATCATTTGCAAGAATTTGTAATGAACTGCAAAATTTAAGCTACAATGCTTACTTGTATATCAAATTATAGAATTTTAAAGCTGTAATTAGAGTTAAATAACTTGTCTACTATAGACAGAAAACATGGGCTGCGACACCTGTTCAGCTTCATTGGTCAAGGTATTGCCCTTATAAGTCAGTCAACCAGTCTGGTTTAAAACTTGCAACTGTCAATCATCATTCATGAGTGTATTCTCCATAGCATTACCTTTATTAGTCAAAATCCACTTACCAATCAATTTGCATTCTGCTCTCATTGACTGGAAATGTTTTTTCCCCTCAAATTGGTCATCCTTTGAATCGTCCTGATGATGAGTAACTGACAAAGCTTTGACAACTTATCTTGCATCCTGCAAAAAAAAACCCTCTATTCAAACTTACATTCTAAGCACCCAGACTGATTTTTGTCTCGAGTTCCCACATTTCCATAGATTGTTACATGAATATGACACAGCAAATATATAAAATGTGGCAATGTTATTTCACTAGACCAATCATAAGCAATTTAAGAATCTTCTGGGTTTAGATAAAAGTAATCCTAGATAACACCAATAATGCAGGATATGCAGGTAAGTCCAATAGTGTACATAATAATAAAGTAGTCCGTGTACCCTAAGTATGATGTAAGCATATTCCAGTTTTTCAATTTTTAAAAATTTGCTTTTATTTCGCCTTGAATTTTAATCCCATTATTCTCTCCGTCATTAATTTCACCCTTAAAATCTTCCTAAACATAAAATTTTGATTAGAGCTTTAAGCTGTCTGAAAATTCTTCAGTATGATTGGCAGCGTATTCTGCTTGATGACGTCACTGTTTGTCAGGAGATTCTCTTGATTTGGAGCCAGATTCAAACTGATCTTTGGTAAAAGGAAATCCATACCACAGGGATCATTGGATCTTTGTGGGCAGCTTTCTCCAAAGTCAGCAACAATGCCATAATTTGGTACTAACTGAATAATCTAAGCAATGATGTTTACTTGTTTATCTAATATAGTATTTTTAAACTGCTGTTAGAGTTGAATAACTTTGCTGCTAAGTGTTTTAATGATTTAGAGATGCTGGTATTGGACTGGGGTGTACAAAGTTTAAAAATCACACAACACTAGGTTATAGTCCAACAGGTTTACTTGGAAGCACTATTTTTCGGAGAGTTGCTCCTTCATCAGGTGATCTTAGAGAATAAGATTGTAAGACACAGAATTGCAATTTTATTCCCCACAATCACCTGATAAAGGAGCAGCGCTCCGAAAGCTAGTGCTTCCAAATAAACCTGTTGGATTATAACCTGGTGTCGTGATGTTTAAGTGTTTTAATGTATGTATTTGCTATTGAAATAATGTTGAAGAGACTCGTGAAGAAGTTGAGTTAATGCAGTTTTGAACAGTGTGGTCTTGCAAACAACCATTTTTTAAACTACCATGATTTAAATTAAATATTACAGTACTAAGCTTATTTTAACACTGACTTTGTGTTGGAAATTGATTTGTTGCGAAACATTGAATTGTGAAATATCTAAAGTTATACATTTGCAGTTGGATTGCATTTAATGCTAGTTATAAGGTGGTATGTATTGACTCGGTTTTGCACCTCGAGGCATGCCCAAGGATGTTTAGATTCCCCTACAAGAAGTCTTACATTTTGAGGTTTGAGTATCAACAGTGCGTGGAAACAGATACTGTTTGTGTTGTCAATCCATATTTGAAACTCCATATTTGCTTACCATCACCTCATGTGGAAGAGGGTGGAGTGCTCAGTGAATAAAGGAAATGAATTATTTTTAAAGAAAAAGTGCTTGAATGCAAAACTAGGCCAATGTTTTTCCTTGATGTGTAGAGTCATCTTAAATTATAACAATATTATGTGGATGTCCAAGCAGTTCTGAAGTAATTCTAAATTACAAATTTCAGTTTTTGAAAATTTCTTATCCATCTCTTCAAATTTGTGGAATTTACTTGAGCTAGAATAATTGAATACTGCATCTTTAACCTTGTTTCTACACAAGTTTATATAATTCTTCAACCCCTTGATCAGCTACCATTTTGCAAAGGGAGGTGTCTTTAAGATCATAAGCAAAAAAGAACGTGCCTTCACTGGTGAATATTTGTTCAAGTTGAAACTTCAGGGAAAAAAGAAGCCGTTACACGGACTGTGAATCTGTTGAGGATTGTTATGATTTAAATTAACATTTTTCATTTAAGGTTTCTTTCTTTAGTTTTGTTTACAAGACAATACTGTTCAAAAACGCGTAAGTTTAACCTCTTGATATTTGAGTCACTTTAATAGTGTTTCAATAGTAAATACTTTTATTAAAATACTTAGTAATTTTCATAATGCAATTGTTTAAAACAGATATACTTAATGTCATTACTAGGCTTTTTTAACCTATATTTTTAATGACATATAACATGTCTTCCTCACCTAAAAGCATTGCTTCCTCTTGAAGACATTATCTTCTGCTTAGATGAGCTGTGGTAATTATCCTCTAGTACCTTGCTACAGTAGTCATCAGCATTGATCTGGAATTTAAACTGAAATGTGTTCTTAATCTTTATGCTTTAATGTTGTATTTTGCTATCCCTTTGCCCACCAGGCCATTGAGGGGCTCCGTAATGGAAATCTAACTATATTGAAAATTTTCTGAATTGGTCGGTGTTATCCTTATTAAAACCTCCATTATACGGCCAATTTGAATTCTTTATGGTGCAGAGTTGTCTGTCAAGACAGCTTTCTTCCCTATGATTTGTGATGACATTGAAAATGGGTTCCATTAAGCCACTCAATTTCCATTCTGGTAGGTAATGCTGGTTAATGAATAAGAGCCATCCACTTATTTCAATGTTTTACTTGATTCCTGTCCTTTTATCTTAGTATATCCCTTAATTACATTTGAACCTCTTCTCTTATTGAAACTGCTTATTAAGAAGAAGGTGGATAATGAGAATAACTGCAATAATCATCTTGGTGTCCATGGAAACATTGTTTTTCTTTAGAGTTGGACTCCAATATTTGCATTTCCTTTTAAATGTGAACATAAGTCTGTCTGTCTTCATCAATCATGTTAATAAGGTTATATTCCTTTGCACAGTCTCAGTATTTGTAGTTATATACTGAAACTAACCCACATATTAAAGATTTGGCTCTATTTTTGGAGTTCTACTGGTGATACTTGATTCTACTATCAATCATGGTTCATGATTGGTGAATACTATTTCAGAAGCTCCATGCAGATAAGTTTAACGAATTCTGTTATTGTCTTGGAAATTCCCAAGGTTTTTGACTGAATCTTGCACTGATTTTCTGTTTTAATGTATGGTTTCTGACCAAAGCGATGTTCAAGCTGATTGATTTATCTCCAGTTATTTGTTTTAATTGAATTCATGGTGCATCCTCATGCTCTATTTATGCATTTCCCCAGAGTTCTATTCCTTTACAGCATTATAGTGCTTCGTTTGTAACCATAGCCTTGCTTATGTATTATCAAACATAACTATTGGTGCTCAATTTGGACTGTATGCACTATGCTTTCAATCTTCATTCCTAATAAAGTGCAGCAAATGAATATTTGTCTATATCATCCATACTGTTCAACAGAACAATGACTTTTGCCTCCAAACTTGCACAACTAACAGCTACTTTTTTCACAAGAGCCTTGCTGTTGTGTCACTTATGAACTCTTTGCCTTAGTATGCCCTGAAACCTTGCATGTCACCCCTGCATACATCTCTCTCAATTTTTGTCAATGAATTTCATCATCATTCACTCTAAAATTGAAGTTAAAAATTGCTCTTGCTCAAGAGTAAAAAGGTCTTGTTTCTGAATTTTTCTGTCATTTCTTCTCAGCTGAGATTTTACAATACAATACCTTCATTTAGCTCGATTGAGTTTCATTAATTGCTATATCTTAATCTAATTTTTCCTCTCGACCTCCATTCTGGAACTTGTAATTCCCTTAGCTTTCTACAACCTGCACTCTCTTTAGCCTTGCAATTTTAATTTTGCTGATTTCCCCATTTTCCCCCATTAAGTGTGTTCTGCAAGAGTCCTTTGTGCTTCAGTTTCCTTTCTGAATTGCTTTGTCGTTGATTTGGAATAACTTTGCACTCTTTCCCTGAAATTTTGAGTCCAGATGCGAGGCAAGGGTCCCACGTTATTAATGTTCTGCATGAGGAGGGATGCACTGGCTCCCCTTCTTTGTACACACGCTTCCTTGGTCACGCCAAAGTTAAGGATGCCCTCTCTTATGGATCCTTTTCTCCCAGTCAAAAATACATTTTGGAAGGAAATAATAACCAGGTTTTCTTGACTTATCACAAACGATATTTATTACTAAACAAATGAGTAGAAATAGTAATACAACACATTTGTACAGATTCAGTGAGTATCTTTTTTTTTAAACTACGGGCCAGTCTGAGTTTGTGAAAAGCAATTGGTTGGAAGAACATTGTTGGGTTGTTAGTGGGAGCAAAGGAGAAAGTGAGGACTGCAGATGCTGGAAATCAGTCGAAAAGTGTGGTACTGGAAAAGCACAGCCGGTCAGAGAGAGTCCATGTTTTGAGCATAAGCTCTTCATCGGGGATGTGCACATCAGCACTATTCCGATGAAGAGCTTATGCTCAAAAAATCGACACTCCTACTCGGACGCTGCCTGACCGGCCGTGCTTGTCCAGCACGACACTTCTTGACACTGGTAGTGTTGACGTTGGTAATTGATAGGCTTTGAAGTACTTAATTTTGCAGATCGAATGAGAGTCTTTTGTTCTGATTCCTGTTGATGGTGACTGGCTGGTAACACAGTGAGGAAGAAACTTTTCCCTTTGTTCACCCATCTTGCAGCAGTATTTAATGGCTGTTCTCAAAGCTAACCTTCACACTCTGCTCACGAGGGGCATCAGATCAATACCCCTGCATATTCTTGAAAGGAGAAAATGTAAATGTACCTTGCCCAAAAAGCTGTCTATTTTATCAACATGTTGTCATGAACTATTTTGGAAAGTGAGTCAATACTCAAGCCTCACCAATACCGGGCTTGTCACAAGGTTTCAAGATTTAATCAAATTATTCTATTTCCGAATGAACTACTGGTTTATTAGAAAGAAATAAAGTCAATTCTAACCACAAGTAAAGAAAATTAATGATCGACATAGAACTCTGCTTGCTTAAACTCCATCTATTTCCTTAAACGCAACACACATACGCAAACAAATAGAAAACTAAAAATTAGTCTGGGAAGTACTGGGGAAATGGTCCAATAGCACTGGTCTACATCATCCAGGGATGCTTGTTCCAAGTTTTCCAAAATTCCAATCTTTATTTTCAGATTTTCGCAACTTTTTGCTCATGAAACAGAATGGCTGATACATTAATTGTTCAGTTTTTCAGTTGGTTAGAGGCAACAGTTTCCATCATTTTCTGTAAGAGATTAACCATCATTCATTTGTTTCACTGAGGAGAGACAGAGAGATGCTATATCTGGAGTCAATACTGCAACACACTGTGCGTGAGCAAGAACTGTCTAGCTGCCCAGGACCCAGAGTTTTTCCATTGATTCCTGGCATCTGCATCGAGTTCTGATTACATAAATCACTCCACAGTCTGTTTATGGGTGAATTTTATTCTGCGTACGCACGTTGTGCCGTACTATCTTGGATGTCTACCCTCACAGCTTAAAGAAAGCAACATTGTAAACACCACTCAAAATGAGTTCCAGTTGCTTGTTATAGCAGAAGCTCTTTCCACAATTAAAGCAGTTCTTCAATTAAAGGAGTCCTCTTACCATTTTGGACATGATCCAAAATAAAGAAAACCTAAAATCATGCGTTCCAATGTTCACAGTGTTGAGATCCTCAAAAAAATACAATTCAGTTTGTAATTCATTTTCAACTTTGAAAATTTCCTTAACATCTTTAAGTACAATTTTTTTTTCCCCCACGGACAGCCACTGAATTTACATCAGTTATTTTAGCTATATCAGACCTTTTATTTTCTCTCTTGAAAATGAAGGAGCTAAAGTTTGATATGTTGGAAGGTGAACTGAGGTTATGATCCATAGTCATGACTTGGGTAATCGGATTTGTTAAATCAGTAAGGATTACACAGCAACTTTGTTTTAACTCACACCCTAATGAACTGATGCTCTCTCTAAACCAGCAAAAGTTATATAAGACCATAAGACATAGGAGTGGAAGTAAGGCCATTCGGCCCATCGAGTCCACTCCGCCATTCAATCATGGCTGATGCGCATTTCAGCTCCACTTGCCAGCATTCTCCCCGTAGCCCTTAATTCCTCTACACAACAAGAACCTATCAATCTCTGCCTTGAAGACATTTAGCGTCCCGGCTTCCACTGCACTCCGTGGCAATGAATTCCACAGGCCCACCACTCTCTGGCTGAAGAAATGTCTCCGCATTTCCGTTCTGAAATGACCCCCTCTAATTCCAAGGCTGTGTCCACGGGTCCTAGTCTCATCGCCTAACAGAAACAATTTCCTAGCATCCACCTTTTCAAAGCCATGTATTATTTTGTACGTCTCTATTAGATCTCCCCTTAATCTTCTAAACTCCAACGAATACAATCCCAGTATCCTCAGCCGTTCCTCATATGCTAGACCTGTCATTCCAGGGATCATCCGTGTGAATCTCCGCTGGACACGTTCCAGTGCCAGTATGTCCTTCCTGAGGTGTGGGGACCAAAACTGGACACAGTACTCCAAATGGGGCCTAACCAGAGCTTTATAAAGTCTTAGTAGTACATCTTTGCTTTTATATTCCAACCCTCTTGAGATAAGAGACAATTTCAATATACCTGAAATATTGGAAGTTTACTGTCACGATCTCAGTGATGTCAGTTGAGGGTGTGAGTGAGAAGGCTGTGTGCCTCAAGTTTTTTTAAGGTAAAATTACATTATTTGATGATTTATTCTGTAAATAAAGTTTAAAAGTTGTGCATGCTCCCTACATTTCTATTATTATGTGCCTTTACATTATATGGACCACTTGATCAACTGGAACACTCCTAGTCCCAGAAGTGCCGGTTAATTTTTAAAAAAGTTAGCCTTATCTCTGTTGCACAGATTGAGCTGCACTTTGGTCACTAATTATTTGTAAGCAAATATTGTTCTGCTTTCAATAAATATTTAGTAATATTTTAGATTTTTGGGCAGTTGTCAAATTTAATTGAAAATATTGTATTTTTTAAACTTAACAGGTTTCTGTAGTGATGGTGAGGAAGTAACTTCTATTTGTTTATATGTCATCACTTCATCATAGGAATGGTACTAATTGAAAGTCTAATTGAACTTCTTTCAAACTTGCATCATCCACAAAATTCTTTGAATTTTTCATAGAAATTCCAAATCTTATTGAAAAATAAGCCGTGGAGTTCCATCCAATCTTGATAGTCACCATTGTAACTCTAACTGTCATAGTTTGTCTGCTGTAATGAAATAGTCAGCAAATGAATTCTGTTCTTTTCCAGGATCGAAATAGATTATATGATACTTTAAACATGCATTCACTGGAGAGTTCATTAATTGACATCATGAGAGCGGAACAAGACCCATTAAAAGGTAAATGAAATGTTTCATAGCTTTACAATTGTCATTCAACTTAATATATTAGAGAAAATTTTCCTTTTATCCCCTCTGAGTTGGAAAGGGCTGGGTATCTGCCCATGCTGACATGGCTGAAGTTAAAACTTAATTTTTTTGACAGTTACATGAATCCCTTAATAGCTTTTAATGTGATTAACATTTGAATTGGCAGACTTCAATTTGTTTGAAAACTAAATTTGGTAGTGTGTGTGAATCATTTGGATCTTTAGACTAGCTGACGGGTGGATAGTTAGAAGTTAACTATAGTAAAAGATGATTATAGAAACAATAGTAAAAATGTGGGGTAAATTTTCAGGTTGATGCCTAGACACGAGTTCTGTTGATCCATGTTGCGTGTCAGCAGCTTGTTTACATCTGCTTAGTGCTATTGAGCATACCATATTAAGGAACGCCTTCAACAAATTAACAATTTTGCACCTATAAATGTTTGGTTTTGTCATCAGAATCAGGAAGACAGCTGTCACGGTCCAAGATATTTCTATATGGCAACCAGTTAGAATTGTGAATGTGCTGCTGGAGGTTCATATAGATATTTCTTTAATTACTGGCTGTATCACCTGGTGCTGAAATTACCTTGTGAATTAATTGCAAAAGCTCTAAATGTTGTGTCCAAGCTGAGTAAGGAAGTATGGAATAACAGCAATCTGACTGAGAACATTAAACTGCAAGTCCATGACTGCACTGGGCCTCTGTAGAATAATTGTAAAAACGTAGAAGCAGAGTCACAGATGACTGCTGTGGTTACCAGATCATAGGCAAGGTTAATGAGATCCATGTGAAGTAACCAAAGCCAAATCTGCCAGCAGAACATTGGAGGCTTCTTGTTGATTTGCTAATGGGAGTCCTTAATTAACTGCATACTCTGGTTTAAAATCGTCATGCTTCCAAATGACTTGTAAAAGGTATAGCCTTGCTTGTCCCTGTCTATACCAAACCGTCTTTTTTTTTTAAGAAAACAAACTTGTATATTGCAATTTTTTCCTGGTTTGGATAATAAAATTCCTCACCATCTCACTCAAGAGAACCTTGGCCGTAAGCTTCATTATTGAATAAACTGTTTTACTTGAAAGCTGTATGCTTAAAATAATTTGACTGACCAAGACAGTTCTAAAAACCCCTCACGTGGTTCTTACATTGTTTCGTGACAGTCACCTGTTTAATGCATTAATTCATGAGTATAATTTAGGAATGACTATTACACTTTTTGTGGAGATAAAAGCATGTTCCATGTTAGATGCAATAGATTCGGTTGAAATGTTGCAACTGAAAAGTGTCAGACATAAGCTGCTGTGGAGTGGCAGCAGCAGAATTCTATTCAACCAGAATCTGTAACCTCATGGACTAGTAAATCTCGCTTTGCTAAAGGCATCATACCAGGCTGATAACTTCGGTTCTGTGTGGTATGCAGAAGAATATGCCAGAAACAGCACCATGCATAGTCAAACAGTTTGAAACTACAACAGACCACTACATATATGTCAAACAGTGACAGAAATATGTGGTCAACAAGCCAAATGAACTACAGCCAGTGAGTCCGCCCAAGGCTCTGTGTTACTAATGGATCTAGTCACATAAAATTGAGCAATTGAATAATAAAGTGGTGAAACATATCATTGAAGTTGTAGTCAGTCCTGTTCACTGGCATTCGATATGATTCCTAGAAAAAAAACATAGGAGCATACGTGGGCATTGGAATCTTTCAGAACTTCATCGTTCAGTAGGATCATGGCTGATCTTTGTACTCCGAATTCCACACTACCTTCTACTCCTGACATCTTTTGATTCTCTTCCTGAATAATATTCTATCCACTTCTGTTTTAAAAGCATTCACTTCTGAGGCAGAATTCTAAAATCTTCCTATCATCTTGAAGGGAATCTCTCCTTGTCTCTGTTAAAAAGTCAGCCCTAATTTTAAAACTGTACCCTCTAGCTCTAGATTGATCCAGAAGGGCAAACCTGTCTTCCGCATCCACCTTGTCAAGTCCATTCAGAATGTTTATATTTAAATCAACTTACCTCTCGCTCTTCTAAACTCCAGTGGAAACAAGTCCAGCCTATTCAACCTAACTCTAGGCAACCCAATTATTCAAGTTTTCAATGTCAGAAGTCATCTTGCTTTCAACATGCTTAAATCCTTCCTTCAATAAGAAGACCAAAAATGTGTAGGCAATTTTGAGATGTGGTCTCTCAATGTCCTGTACAACTGAAACATAATATTCTTAATTTTGAATTACTCCCTTAATAAAGGGTAACATTCCTTAAGCCATCTTGAATACATGATGTTCCCGCGTGCACCATCGAGAAAAATAAGTGGCTTAAATGCTACAAAGAGCACCTGTACTAGGAGTACTGTTGGAAGGTGGAATTATTATTGAATGTGTTGACAGAAGACCAGAAGTGAAGGTGCATGCCTATGAACAGCTGGTTATCTAAGAGAGGCCAAACTTAATACCCTGCAATTGCAAAGAGATGGACTATTGGAGCATTTCCGGTAAATCTGAGAGATGCTGTAGTCTGCATGAAATCTGGGCAAATGGTTAAGCTGTGATTGTGGACAACATCATAACTAGTAATTACTAAATTGAAGGCCATCATGGAGGGATGCACCACACCACAGAAAATCTTTTAATGTTTAAAGGATAATGTGTAATAGGATGTTTCTTTTAAAGAAAACTGTACCAGAAAGAGTCAGGAAACAATTGACTTTGTTATTAGATCATAATGCAGAGAGTGAGTTCAGGATGCCAGTGAGTGTACTTTCCACGTGGATTTTCAGTAGCTTTTTGTCAAGCTATTGAGGAATATTGTGCTTGAAAAAATATTGTTCCAAACGCTTTGTTACTTTTGGGTAATGTCCTAGGACATCCTTTGAGTGTGGCAGCCCTCTATTTGAAGTCTATGTCTAACACGTCTATTTAGAAATAGTGCATCCTTTCCCATTGGGATGTTGTGTTGATTGTGTTTGTGTCGTGTGCATTGTTTTATTTATTTTTGGCTTAAATGGGAAATATGCATTATTTTGATTTAGTATTGCATCTGCTGATATTACATTTCTTTAAATGAGAAAGCTTGCTTCAGTTTGTGATGATTTAAACCTTGGTATTCCTGTACTCCTACAGGCCTAGGTAAGTACAACTCCAGCAAAACTTGAAGCAAATTGCCATATAGGACAAAGTCTGATGGCACCCCATCTGTAATATAAGGCATTCACTCCATCCATCAGAATAATCACAGCATTGTGTACCATTTACACGATATACTGTGAAATTTGCCAACAGGTAATACCTTCCAAACCCACAACTCTATTATTTAGAACAAAGACATGGGGTTAGAGCATGGGACCGTCGCCAACTGAGAGTTCCTCTCCAAGCCATTGTAACACCTAGGCACTGTAAAAAGAGATTAATTTGCTTTCCTTAATTCACCTGCCCTCTTCATTTGTCACAAGGTTACTTTAGAAGGGATCCCTCTCTTATGTATGCTTTTTTCCAGATCAAGAGGAGCCAATTTAGCTAGGTTTTTGAGTTGACAGAAATGATTTTAATAGTTAAATTATTATGCTACAGATATGCACACAGATTATAAGTAAGAAGTAACTCAAAAAAAAAGTTATGAATCAGTATTGCTTGGTGGTTTGTGATGAGCAGATAGTCTAACAGTCAATTTCAGGGTTCTAGACTTTGCATGTAGCCGAAATCTTTTTTGGCCTGCTTCATTTTGATGGTTAGCTAGGAGCACACAGGGAGGCAGTACTTGTCTTCCTGCTAGCTGGCTTCTTGGTCTCAGCGAGCAAGTCTTTTTTTGTTTAAACCTGCAACAAAGGGTAACTAGTAGTTTGTTCTTCTCTTGTGAACTTTATAGTGCCCTAGTGCTTAAACCCTGGTGAGTACACACACATCTCCATTCATAGTGCACCTTCTCCCACAACTACACTCACCGAGCATAGTTGCAATTGACTTAACCTTTTTTATTTCTACTTGGAGGGGCAAAACTCAAACATAGAAGGGGTGAGGTTTTGATGAGAAGGAGGGAGTGAGTTAATTTGACCCCATTTTCCTCCCTGTTGCCTGCCTTTTTTTTTCTGAAGTTTCCCTGATATTCCTTGACTGATGTAATTTTCCATGGATCCCATACAGTACTTTGCCAATTCACAGCACTGTCACTACTACCCTTACATACAGATGAGGCAGGGACACCATTTCGACTGGGCCAACACATCCATCGTTAGACAAGCCAAACAGAGACATGCACGTGAATTCCTAGAAGCATGGCATTCCAACTGGAACTCTATCAACAAGCACAATGACCTAGATCCCATTTATCACCCCCTGAGAAAAAGTACAGGAAATGAAGTCACCACAGGTAATGGCATCACCAACCCCAGGAAACCTAAACTCACAAATAGAAAACGGGCCATGCCACCAGTGTTTCATCTGGAGGCTCACTGATGGTACTTAGTATGGTGATGAAATGTCTGAAAACGAACTTTGCAGGTCAGCAAGCAAACCTACATCCAGAACCTCAACCTGAGTTAAAATCTTCTCAAAACTCGCTATTGATTACGTCTCATAAACACATGAATTAAGATCAGTGAGCTATGTCCTTCAGATTGAAGGAGAAAGAGGAAAGTTTGATGGACTTAATTGAGTTTATATAAAAGGTTATCAGAATATAAATTCTTGAGCACAAGTATAATATGAAGTAGCGTCTTTTTACTTTTTATAAAGGACTGAACATTTGAAAGAATATGAATAAATGCAGGGAAAGAGATCGAAGTAGTCTTGAAATGCAAAGGCAGCCATAATGGGTCAAGTGACCTAATGTTCTACAAACGTATATGCAATTAGTAGGCTTATTATCTAAGTTGGTTTACTCATGTCGCTCTAAAGAATCATTTAACTCTAATTCATATCTGGCATATGAAGTTTGACCTCTACTGATTGGCCAAGAAAATAAGGTCTCCATCCATAGAAACAAAATGGGAGCACTGTACCCTGTTCCCACTTGATTCCCATAATCTTTGATCCATTTAACCCCTCCTTGAAAACACTTGATGTTTTATTTTCAACCACAGGTTCCCCAGGTTCACCACTTTGTGGGTGAAGAAATTTTTCCTCGTCTGTGGTCTACCCTGTTTCCTTTAAATGTTAACCTCTGGTCTAGACTTTCTGGTTATTGGGAATGTCTTTTCTGCATTTACTCTGTCTAGTCCAATTAGAATTTTATCGGTTCTCCGAGATTGACTTCCATTCTTCTACACTCTAGGGAGGTCACATATAGGCCAGACGAGGTAAGATTTCCTCCCCAAAAGGAAATGAGTGAATTGGATGCATTTATACATTAATCAGCCACTAATGCACTTTTGTTTTCTAACGAGAGAGCAACCCCATGGTCTAACAAGAAGATTGTGCCAACTTTTTGTTTTATAGTCCCAACTCGTGTAGTCTCTTTTCATGCATTAGTCCTACCATCCTAGGAATCTGAATCCAAATCAAGAATAAACTCTTTGTACATAAAGTGAAACTATATCTCCATATGAGTCAGCACATTTTTTAAGAAAGGCAGAAAACATTTGGGGCTCAGTACAGCGAGGAAGAATAATAACTTCAGAGTAGACAATACTTTAGTGTTATAGAAGAAATAGGCCGCTGTACTATTGAAACTTAATTTTCCTTTATATAAATAGGTTGTTGATTTGAAAAGTGTATCATGCCAGCATGCTTTGTTGAATTAACCTGAATTTCTTTGAAGCAACCAATGAATGTTTTGTTCAGAGCTTTCCTTTAATAAGTTGAATCAGTGAGTTTTTTTAATATTTGAACTGGTCTAACTATTACTTCAAGCATCTAACTTTGGAAAATAATTTTGATTTTTTTTCCCTGTACTGTGATCTGAAATCAAACTTATTAAACTTGCTAGTTTAAGATTGAGATTTGAGTAAAATTAGTGGTTTTGTTTTGTTCCTCTTTCTGTTTAAGAATATTTTAGTATATCATATGAACTATTTCTGAATATTCATTTGAAGCATGTTGCTTCATGTGAAATTGAGGTGGAAGACATGGACAGAGGCCAGAGGAGAGAAATATTCCTAAACAATTTGGTCTTCGAATAAGTTTGTGAAAGCATGGACTATCTATTTATTTCTCCACTCTTCTTTTTTTGTTTTTCAAAAATGCTGGTTTCATCACTGTGATTCCATAGACTACAATTGTGTTTTGCTGTACTTCACCCAAGTGATATGGGGGAATTAAGAGCCAGTAGGCTTTTGGGGGTTATATTCTATTAACATTATTGTAGCCAGGCATGTGGTTTTTCTAGCAGGAGTGATCAGATAAGTTGGTAAAATAACTGATATCTTTTTCTCCTGTATGGTCTAATCATACTGCTTTGTTTGCTAGCTTATTTGTTAGTTTAAGTTGGGGACCATCTGTACAGAAATCCCTGAAGTGGTGATACATTCTTGTTTGTATAAGGTTTGTTTCATCCAGCTGATCTTTGAGAGGTATTGTAAGAATATTGATCTGCATTCAATGTGTGGGGCATTGTTTCCTAATAGAAGAGGAGCAGTGCGAGCGATTCCTGTCTGTGTTTATGAAGTGTATAGAACCTACGTACTCAACTGACTACTGGACTGAACCAAAACTTGGGACAGTGTACTCCTAGATGAAAATCCAAAGTTTGTTAGGATGTTTAGGAACAATTTTTTTTATTTTGAAAAAAAGCTGAAAGTTAACTTGTTTGTTGAGAAACGAAATAACAAAATTCCACTTTTTAAAACAGTTCTTGCTGTACATAAATTTGACAGAGCAAGTATTACATGCAGTCTTCAGTAATCTTCTATATGTTACAACTGCCTTCTCAAAGAAGAGTTCCACAATGCATTCTTCACCAAGATAAATGGTATCCATCTGCAAAACTTCCTCAATGCGGTCTTTCCTGCCCGTTGGACTTGATCAACTTCTAAGGTTTATAGTTTTCAACTAGATTCAGTTTCTTGCTGGTGGTTTGGTTTCAAATCTTAATTTAAACCATTGTTTCTTAGTGACTGATCAAATCAACTTGACTTTCCTTTCCAACCAGAGTCTCAAAATACAAGCTTTGATCGTGGATTCCATTTGCAGGGTAACAGGCATTGGATTCAAGATGGGTGCTGCTTTTTCATTGTAATCTGTTCTGTTTGGAAATTGTTGTTAATGAAGCACCCAAGAGTTAGTGGCAAGTAGATTTGTGGTGAATGATGATGGTCCCTGGGCTTTCAATCACTTGGTTTTTTAAATGTGTCATTAAAATTCTGGTTACAAGTAGCCAGATATATTTAACTGGACCAATCTCTCACTGTGGCTTTTAGAGCAAGTCAGAGGGAAGGCAGCAATTGGCAGGTGACTTGCGTCCTGAACATCAGAGATCTGGCATTAATTACATGGGACAAGTCAAGAGTGTGGTGGAGATTATCCACTTGTTTTGCTCGAGTGCAGCTTCAACATGGAAAAACTTGACACTGTCCAAGACACAGCAGCCCTGATTTGCATTGTATGTGCCACTGCCACTTTATTGTGTCAATTGCTGGCTTGCAAAGACTACATTTTGTGCTTTGGAGGAGATGCACAGTGGAAACTTGTTGAGACTTCTGAACAGTACCTTCTAAATCTATGACCCTTATTACCTAGAAGGACAAGGATCACCCAGCAGAGGCACAAAACAGTGCCTTCAACAAAGTACTCCACTCGCTCGCCCCCCACCAAAACGTGATGCCAAAGTCTGACACTGTATTGACTTGAAATATACATGAGTTAAAATCCTGCAACTCACTACCAACAAGCTATATATTTTTTCTTTGAGAAACACACTAGATCCTTTATTTTGCAGGGAGTGACTTGCAGGCCAACTTGTGTGCTACTACTGTGAGAATGTTTAGATTGATATGCAGTTGCACAGTAATAAATTTGTTATCTAAAAGCACTGAAAGAGTATCTTTCCTGCACCAAATGTAACAGTTTAAGGAGGCTTGCCATAATTATTTAGGCTGTTGCCAGCAACATCCAGATCCTGTGAATGGAAAAAAGCAGTTCATATCTGCGATCTCTTACCTGAAGGAACTCCACAATTGTTCTGCGTTGTGTTCATGGCTGAATATAAAAGTAAACTAAATATTTATAGGAATACCTTTTGCAAAAGACTGATCAGGTATAAGAAATTTTAAGTCAAATCCAATGCAGCGTTAAATCCTAATGCAAATATATATCAATTCAGCAATTTATTAACCTGAACCTATGAAACCAGGAGTGTGCCAGTTGAGTTAAATTCCGGATAATCAAGAGGTACGCATAACTGCAGTAAATCCTTGCAAAGTGAAGTTTTGAGACCTCAACATTCCTCAAAAAAAAATCTATGGAGAAGCATGAAAGCACTCCTGAAACCAGTGTAAAAGCACACAGTATGTAATAGAAACATAACGCAGGCGTATACATGTCACCATTGTGTTTTATTTACAGTGGCAGTAAGTAAAGGGGGTGGAGGGAAATGTTAGCTCACCTTCAATGAATGATCATCTGGAACTGCTCCAGTTTCCAAATTAAAATGAACAAGCAACTGTATAGCACCTAATCGAACAATCTAGTTCAGAAACTCTTTCTGTTAGAATGGGCTGCAGAACATTAACTGATGGGAGAGTGGTGACGGACATCCTCAAAAAGTGAGTAGGTCAACACAATTCTATGGAACATTCCATAAAAGATTATCATCAACAAGATTGGCTGTGCTACCGTAAAGAGTTTGCAACACGTTTGCAAAGGATATTCACATGGTTGCACTTTGTGCAGTGCTATTCTGAAGAGTCAGGCCCCATTTGTAGTCAAGAGGAAGTTCTCTCTGGCATCCAAGAGTGTAAAACTTGTAAAAGATGGACGTGGTTTATCATTAAAATGAAGCAAGATTCCAAGTAAGAAAATAAATACTCTGGCATGTTAGATCAGGGTATTTGAGATATATAACTTTTGCCAGTTGATAAGGTGCCAGTTAAAACCAAGTTTGCTGTATTTCATGTTGGTGCTGTTGTGGTAATGTCACCGGGCAAGCAATGCAGAATGTCAAGTTAACTATAGAGATTCGTGAAGTGGAGGTGCTGGTGTTGGATTGGGGCGGACAAATTCAGAAGTCATGTGACATCATGTTATAGACCAGCAGGTTTATTTGAAATCAGAAGCTTTCAGATTGCTGCCCCCAGGTGAAGTCACTTCACTTGGTGAAGGAGCACTGTTCTAAGAGCTTGTGATTTCAAATAAACCCGTTGGACTATAACGTGGTGGTATGTGACTTTTGACGATATTCATGAATGCAAATCTCACTGACAGATAGTGAAATTAAATATTAATTCAAAGAATCGAGCCTAAAGGTGGCTGTGTAACCTCTGTCAGTTGTCATAAATGCCCATAGGCTGTCACTAATGTCCTTGGAAGGAAATATGTCTTCCTTACCTAACTGACGAACAAGTACTCCAGACCCATTTAAGTGATATTTAAATGCATTCTTTGCAATTAAGGATGGACAGTGTATGCTGCCTCAGCCAGCGACATCAGCATCCTATGAATGAATTTTTTCAAAGAAGCCATCAAGTATGAATGGCTATATAGTATACCTGTTTAATATGGACTTGATTTGAGCCTGCCTTAAGGTAAAACTGAGTTTTCTGAATTTCAGATTTTAATAAATGGTAAATAACTTGAAAGTAATTCTATATTTGTGCTGTCGATCTCCATCTTGTATCCAACCATTTGGGAACAAAAGATCCTAAATGTTGATGTTGAAGTTTCATTGTGAGGTTTTCCGCTGGAAAGCATGAACCTAAAATGGGCTTCTCAGTTCATTTCTCAGATGACTTTCTTTAATTTCATGTAGGTCGTCTAAACTACGCACATCCAGGATCAGAGAGTCCTCTTTCTATTAATGGTAAGTATTTATTGCAACTTTACAGTGCCAGTTTTTAAAGCTGAAATTGGTCCAGTCAGCAGCATGTTACGATGATACAACAATAAAAATTGAGTCTTTTCCAAACAGTGAATATCTTGGTTTAGTAAGTTTCATTCTGAAGATGACTAAAAGTATAGCCCTTCATTTTCTGTTTAAGATCTGTGCCATTTAAACCTACTTTGCTACTGACTACAAACTTGCAGCACCAAAGGTGAAAGTGACAGAATACACGGTGAAAGGTACCTCAAACACTGATTTCTTAAACTTTTATGTAATGACAAATTTCAGAACTTCACTGAGTATATACGTTGTTCAACAGGAATAAGCTGTGTGAGAGGGAGATTCATGTCATGATTAAATAGTCACTCTCACTCAGACTCTACTATGGGAATTCTATTTCTCATCTTGGAATCGCATCTTGGATGAAGTAACTTCTGTCTTACATGATTCTATTGTGCCTGTTCTGTTGTTTGAAGTTGTTTAATCTATTTAACCTTTCAGCTATTTCATCTTTAAGTATGCATCCAAGACTTGTATGAAAGTTGTTTAATCTATTTTCACATGCATTCTGGATCATAACAATATTGCCTGCCATCAGAAATACATTTATCTTAATTATTCTATAAACTCTTCACTATTTTGAACAGTTGTATCAAATTTCTCCTCTAAGAAGTATAGATCTATCTCTAATGTGCCCAAGTAACTAGTTCTTAACTTGCATCCAATAAAAAAGATGAATAAAACCATGAAATGTATGATGAAAAAGATCAGTTTGATGGGTAAGAGTATACATCAAACTTAAATTCTTATGAATTTATAAATATACGCACTGGAACCTTGGAATCTCTTAAATTTCCTCCAGTAGGACTGCCAAAGTATTTCTAAAATTCAGAATGACCCGTTCGTAGTTAGTAAGATTTAGAATTGACAAACCTTCCTGAAAACCAGTTATTTTTTTGAGTTTGTTGTAACCTTTGTCACAAATGTATTTTTGAAGGTTGGAAGGAGGATAATATTGCCACCAAGATTACACTGTGCAGCAACCTAGATGGTATCTTGCAGGTCTTACTCTGTGATGAGTATCAGCTAGACAAAGATCACAGGACCTTGTGCTGATAAAAAGCTCACCAGTAATATTTTAAAGGAAAAAGTTAGCTGGGATTGGGTGTATGGGTAGTGTGTATAAAAGAAAAGCTCTAAACTTTTATTTTGATTATACTTGGCACCATAGTACCTTATTAGAGTGTTTTTTGGACAAGTCGATACCTGAAAAAATTGGTCTTGAAATGATGTTCAGGCATGTCATGCATGAAATTATATTGGCAAATAGGGGTGGGGAGGGAAATATATCTCTGGTGATGGGGCCATATCTGCTCCCAGAAGGAGCAATTTCACTGCAGAACATCCCAGATGACCATCTACTTCAAGGACTGCAATTTCCCCTCCCACAAGGTCGACAAAGCCCTCCAGTGCCTCTCCTCCAATTCTCACACCTCAGCCCTTGAACCCCACCCCACCCCCACCCCTCCAGCTGCAAGAAGGATAGAACACCCCCTCTCTCCCCTTCCTCATCTTCCACCCAACCAATGTCTGGATACAGCGCATCATCCTCTGTCATGTCCGCCACCTACAGTCAGGCTCCATCACCAGAGATATATTTCCATCTACACCCCATCAGCATTCCGCCAAGACCATTCCCTCCACCCTCCACTAACCCATCCACCACTTCCAGCACCTTCCCTTGCCACCGCAAGAGGTGTAAAACCTGCGCCCAGACCTCCCCCCTCACTTCCGTCCAAAACACCAAAGGATTCTTCCGCATCCAGCAGAGATTTTCTTGCACATCCAAACACCTCATCTGATGTGTCCATTGCTCTTGATGTGGTCTCCCCTACACTGGGCAGACAGAACACCAACTCGTGAAATGTTTCAAGGAACGTCTCTAGGACATGCATCAAACAACCCCACTGCCCTGTGGCCAACCACTTCCACTCCCCCTCCCACTGTACCAAGGACTTGCAAGTCCTGGGCTGCCTCCATCGCCAAATCTTAGCCACCCGACGCCTGGAGTAAGAATGCCTCTTCCGACATGGGGCCCTCCAACCACATGGCATCAAAATCGATTTCGCCAGTTTCATCATCTCTCCTCACCCTACCTCATTTCAGATCCAACCTTCCAACTCTGCACAGCTGTCTTGAACTGTCCTACCTGTCCATTTTCCTTCCCACCTATCCATTCCACCCTCTGCTCCGACCTATCGCCTTCACACCCCCATCTACCTATGGCCTTCCAAGCTCCCTTCCTCCCAGCACCCTCCCCGATTTATCTCAGCCCCTCCCATCCCCAACATTCCTGACGAAGGGCTTATGCCGGAAACTTCGACTCTCCTATTCCTTAGATGCTGTCTGACCTGCTGTGCTTTTCCAGTGCCACACCTTTTGACTCTGATCTCCAGCATCTGCAGTCCTTACTTTCTCCCAAAATAGGCAGTGATGTAACTTAATGTAAGTAAGCATGAGGTAGTGTATTATTGAAATAAATGAGAAGTATATGCTCTGAAAAGATTGTGAAAGCTTTCCTGGTAGCTGCATGCTTATAGATAAGCTCTTTAAAAAAATGACATTTTGGGTTTTGTAAATTGGAATATAGAGGCAAGTAAAATAGTGATGCACAAGGGAATAGTTATACTGTATTTAGATTGTGCAGTTGTAACTTAATCCACTACATAAATACTGTGGTGAACATAGGCTAAATAATGGCATTTTTCCAGTTGAACTGCTTCCATTATTCTCCATGATAGTGGTTGATCTGTCCTCCACCAGCCCCACCCCATTCTTTTGCAGGATGTGGGTGTTGCTGGCAAGTTCAGCATTATTGCCCATTTCCAACTGCTTGTGAAAATATGGTGGGATGAGCCACTGCCTTGAACTACTGTCAAAGAACTGTGCACCCTAGTGCTAGGAAAGGAGTTCCAGGGTTTACTAATGATAGTGAAGGAATGGCAGTATAGTTCCAAGTCTTAATTGTATGCAGTTTGGAAGGGAATGTGCAGATGGCATGTTCAATGCTGTTACAACCCTTGTTCTCCCAAATGGTAGAGGTCATAGCTTTGGCAGGTTCTGTTGCAGGAGCCTTTTTGGGTTGCTTCTGTGCATCTTTTGGATGGTACACATTCTACCAGTGCACAGTGGTAGTGGAGATTTAATGTTGAAGCAGATAGATGGGGTGTCATTCAAGTGGGCTGTTTGCACTTGGATGGTATTGAACAACTTGTGTTGTTGGAGCTGCACCTGCCAGGCAAGTGGAGAGTATTACAACGCACTTAGGATTTGTGATTCAAATAATGTGGACAGGCTTTGGTGAACCAGGGATGATTTATTAATACAGAATTTCAAGTTTGACTGGTTATATTGCTAGACCTCCTGGGCCGTTAGTGGGATTTTGCAATGAATTTAAAGGGAGTACAGGTTGAATCCTGTTGTCTTGCTTTGAGAGAACCATTGCTGAGCACCTGTTTCACATGCATATGACTTGCCACTTGTGTGTATGGATGTTTATCTAAGTTGTGCTGCATAAGGAAAAGGACTGTTCATTTCTGATCTTATGGAGAAAACACAATTGAAGCAGCTGATGATGTTTGGGCCCAGAATGCTTCCTGCCTGTGCCCTGTGTCCTTTCATACCATTTGGTTAATAAAAAAAATCATCAATTAGCAATTAACCCAGCATTAATTGCCATTGTGAGAACAGTGTCAAACTTCCATGACACTTTAGCATTTTCTTATGTAATACTTATTTGAAAAACCATGTGGGCACAATGGGCCAAATTGTCTTTTTCTCCATTGTATGACTTCTGTGATTATCTATTCTTCCTTGTATTCAGGCCAGTCATTCATCATCGTACAATTGTATTTTACCCTTAAACTTGATACATTCCTCAACTACTATAGTTAACCACAATGGTCCCCTCTCATTTTTTTTATATATAGTAGAAATATACTTCAGAGTATTCTGCATTATTCCCTTAATCTGCCTTGGATCTCTGATCTATCACAACTCTAAACGTGTGTTCATTTCAGCTCACTCAGTTTTCATGTCCATATAGTTGCCCTTACTTAGGTTTGAAGTGCTTGTCTTAGACTCGACCTTCTACCTTTCAAACTGATGTAACATTAAACAAATGGTTGCTATTTGATTTCAGAAGTTGCTGTTCTAAGAAACATATTCAAAAGTGTCCAGTGAGCTCCTCATCAAAGCTGCTAGTTACAGTCTGATTTTTCCAGATTATGTATAAATTTAAGTCATCCCTTATTGCTGTCCCTCTTTTTTTTTGAATTGGGCTTGTAGACCACATGCTAGTGACTACTTTATTCACCCATCTTTTATCACCTTTGCCTAAACTAATTTCTACACCCTGATCTCCTGCATTAATGTCACTTCCAGCTATTGCAAAAATACCATCTTTCAAATTTATTCTAGTTAATCTATGCTGCACACTCAAAGTGAATATATCCTTCCTAATGTGATTCCCATAATTGCTAATGCCAGATCTGGTCTAATCCACCCGATCTGGTCTAATCCACCCCATCTGGTTATGTCTTGCTGCAATTGTATAGGGCCTTGTTGAGATCAGATTGTTGTGCCAGTTTTTGGGTGCCTTATCTGAGGAAGCATGTTCTGGCTGTGGGGAAATGCAAAGGCTTACCAGGCTGGTTCCTGGGATGGCAGGACTGGCATCTGAAGCAAGACTATTGCTTGGGACTATATTCACTTGAGTTTGGAAGAGTGAGGAGGAAATTTTATAGAACCTTCTCAAATTCTGAAAAAAAATCAAGATGGAATAAACACAAGAAGGATCCTTCTGATGACTGAAGTGTCCAAAAACAGGGTCATACTTTAAGGGTGTGGGATAATTTCTCTGACTGTGTTTATGTAATTGAATTTGATCATCCCTTGAAGCAATCTAATATCTTTCCTGCACTCCAATGCGTGCGTAATTTTCCTAAAGTGTGGCACAGAAAACTGCAGCTGAGGCTGAATCACTACTATGCAAGTTTTACAAACAATTATTGCTTTTGATTTTGTATTTATTAATTGTGTTCTCTCAACGTAACTTATCCTGCCGCCTTCAGTAATTTTATGCAATAAACCCAGGTCCTGCTGTTCCTGCATTCCATTTTAAAACTGAAACCTATTTTAATATTTGTGTTTTTCCTACAAAAATAAATCACTATTATTCTCTGCATTTAGTTTCATCCACCACCATTTGTGCCAACCTGTTTACTGTTTTTGTGAAATTTTGAGCTATGTTTATTGTAGTTCAGTGATTTCAAGTTTTACATCTGTACATTTTGAAGTTTTGCCCTGTAAACTAATGTCTAGGTTGAGATCTAGTTGGATGTAATTCACCCATAAGAAATCCTATGCTGGCCTTTGTTTAATTAACCTGATTTTGCAAAGTGACAAAATCACTTGAGTTACCCACCAAAATTAAACAAACTGCCTTGTCATTTATAGGTTTAACTTTAAACTTTCTTTGAACAATAACATTTTCAATTCTTCATCTCCTGACACCATCCCGGAGTCCAAAGAAAATATGGTCATGCCTCCTGAATTTCCACATATTCTTAGATGCAACTTATCTAATGGTTCTTGTATCTAATCAGGTTTAAGTACAGCTTGCTTATCCATTAACACCATCTTAATGTTTTTAAACATTAATGAATGCTTTTCCCCAGACCAGTTGATACCTACCTTGACTCTGTCTAGTAAATTCTTACATCTATTATTACATATTTAACCACTTATTCCAAAGTCTGATCAGTCAAAAGATTCTCTTATATTTTTGAGTATCATGTCTTGCATGCAGCAGATAAGTCATAGTTTTTCTTTGAAATACATCTTCTGTTGACTTATTTTGAACTTGATCAATTTCCATTTGAAGCAAATGGAACAACCCTCAAATTCATACAAATTGACAGTTGACCACTTAATCTTCCACTTGAGAAATAAAGGTAAAGTCACCATAGCCCTACTAGTCCATAGGGCTGCTCTCGCATTAGAGACAATTGGTGGGTGGTTTCAACTGAGTCACCATGCTTCAAGCGAGTGAAGAGTTTGAAAAGGAGAGTTCTTCATGGTAACCTATGGTTGCAGGAAGTGAATACATGTGATTGGCATACGAACCAGTAGATCAATCTACTGAGCTAACCGATCACCACTTAAGAAATAATAAGGCTAAGAGGTTAACAAAAATGTACAAATTTTAGCAAATGTTTTCTTAACCAGACTTGGCCATTACAGGACAGTATTATCTTCAACTTGAATTATTACAGTTTAAGATGAAGCCAATCCTTTCTTATATCAGCACTCATCTTGTGCAGTGTGAACGATTTTTTTAAACTTTTTTCATATGTCAAGTATTCTTCTGACAAGCATGACTACCAAGTACAAATGTTATTTGAAAAAATGCCATGACACTATCTTTGACTGCACTGTTTTTACAATGTTGGGAGGATGTGTGATTGCCTTTTTGGGGGGGGGGGGGGGAAGAGAGAGAGTGTGAGAGAAGCTGGGGATTAGGTTCAATACGAGGTGTGCATACACTACAGTGTGTGTACATTCAAGGGTTTAACATGTTCCAAGGTAGGTTACATGTTCAATGAGTTGGCAGTTTCGGAACTTTTGGTCATTGAAATAAAATAATACATATATATGCTCTGTTTTGAGGATGAACTTTGGCTAGTTGATCAGAGCATGAGTGATGAGACAGTCACTGTCTCGCCATCCATTGCTTTGTCACTTATTAATTTGGATGTAAATATAGAGGTATTATTGCTCAGTTTGCAGATGATGCCAAATAGGTGGTGTAGTGGACAGTGAAGAAGGTTACCATAGAAGGAACCTTGATCAGATGGACCAATCAGCTGGAAGAGGCAGATGGGGTTTATAGTTAAATATGAGGTACTACATTTTGGTACAGCAAACCAAGGCAGAACTAATACGATTAATGGTAATGCCCGGGGGAGTATTGCCAAACAAAGGCCTAGAAGTGCTGATGTATAGTTCCTTGAAAGTGGAGTCGCAGGTAGAGAGGATGGTGAAGGTAGTGTTTGGCACAGCCTTCGTTTGAACAGAATATTAAATATAAGAGTTGGGATGTCATGGTCGTTCTGCTATAACATGACCGTTGTGTTCTTCTGCAACCTCCCGCTATAGAAAATCGTGCTATGAAAAACCACTGCAGAAAATTGCGATGTGGAAGATTGCGAATAGAAAATCGCTGTACCTGTTCAGAAGAAAGTTCGCATCATCCAAACAACACCCACAATTCAGCAATCACGTTCTAGCCAATTCATGTTGATGAAACACTCATTATAGCACCAATGACCTGTATAGGACATTGTTATGGCAGCTTTTAGAGTACTGCTTTCAACTCTGATCTTCCCTGCTGTGGTAAAGATGTTGTGAAACTTGAAAGCGTTCAGAAAAGATTTAAAAGGTTGGAAGATTTGAACTAGATGGAGAGGCTGAATAGGCTGTAGCTTTTTTTTCATGAAGTGCTGGATACTGAGGTTATTGAGATACTGAGTTTATAAACCTTAGAGGTTTATAAAATTACGAATAGAGTGAACAGCAAGCATCTTTCTCCTAGGGTGGGAGAGTCCGAAGCTAGAGGGCACAGGTTTTAAGTGAGAAGGGATAGATTCAAAAAGGACCTGAGGGGTGTGTGTATGGAACGAGCTACCAGAGGAAGTGGTGGAGGCTGGTACAATCACAACCTGTAAAAGAAATATTTGGATAGGTACATGATAGGAAAGGTTTGGAGGAATATGGGCCAAATGCTGGTGAATGGAACTAGGTCAGATAGGGATGTCTGGTCGATGTAGATGAGTTAGACTGAAGGGTTTATTTCCTTGCTGTGTGAATTTCCCCTTCACTTTCCACTCTTACTGCATTTATGCATAACTTGGTAAGACTGCACTTGGAGTATTGTGTAGAGTTTTCCTCCACACCTGAGAATATACTTGCCGTAGAAGTAGTACAGCAAAGGTGTTCACTAGGTTGATTCAAGGTTTGCAGGATTGTTTTGAAGAGAGATTAGTGAATATTGGCTTGTTGAACCAGAGTTTAAAAGTACACTTGGGTAGCTGATTGAAAAGTGTAAAATTTGACCAAGGCTAGACAGATTAAATGCAAGGAGTGTTCCCACTGGGGAGTCTCTGGAGAGCAAGGAGTATCAGGATATGGAGTAGGCCATTTAAATCTGGGATGAAGGAAGTTTTTTTTAATATTGAGGGTGGTCATCCAGTGGTATTTTCCACTACAGAAGCTGGGTCTCAGTTTTTTTTTAAACATATCAAAGCCATCAAGGGATATAAGACCATAAGACATAGGAGTGGAAGTAAGGCCATTCGGCCCATCGAGTCCACGCAGCCATTCAATCATGGCTGATGGGCATTTCAACTCCACTTACCCGCATTCTCCCCATAGCCCTTAATTCCTCGAGACAACAAGAATCTATCAATCTCTGCTTTGAAGACATTTAGCGTCCCAGCCTCCACTGCACTCTGTGGCAATGAATTCCACAGGCCCACCACTCTCTGGCTTAAGAAATGTCTCCGCGTTTCTGTTCTGAATTGACCCCCTCTAATTCTAAGACTGTGTCCAGGGGTCCTAGTCTCCTCACCTAACGGAAACAATTTCCTAGCGTCCACCCTTTCCAAGCCATGTATTATCTTGTATGTCTCTATTAAGTCTCCCCTTAATCTTCTAAACTCCAATGAATACAATCCCAGGATCCTTAGCCGTTCCTCATATGTTAGACCAACCATTCCAGGGATCATCCGTGTGACTCTCCGCTGAACAAGTTCCAGTGCCAGTATGTCCTTCCTGAGGTGTGGGGACCAAAACTGGACACACTACTCCAAATGGGGCCTAACCAGAGCTTTATAAAGTCTCAGTAGCCCAACGGTGCTTTTATATTCCAACCCTCTTGAGATAACTGACAACATTGCATTCGCTTTCTTAATCACTGACTCAACCTGCATGTTGACCTTTAGAGAATCCTCGACTAGCACTCCCAGATCCCTTTGTACTTTGGCTTTACGAATTTTCTCACCGTTTAGAAAGTAGTCTGTGCTTTTATTCTTTTTGCCAAAATGCAAGACCTCGCATTTGTTCACGTTGAATTCCATCAACGTTGAATTTCCTGGACCACTCTCCCAAACTGTCTAGATCCTTCTGCAGCCTCCCCACTTCCTCAGTACTACCTGCCTGTCCATCTATCTTCATATCATCAGCAAACTTCACTAGAATGCCCCCAGTCTCTTCATCCAGATCATTAATATATAATGCGAACAGCTGTGGCCCAACACTGAACCCTGCGGGACACCGCTCGTCACCTGCTGCCATTCTGAAAAAGAACCTTTTATCCCAACTCTCTGCCTTCCGTCAGACAGCCAATCCTCAATCCATCCCAGTAGCTCGCCTCAAACACCATGGGCCCTCACCTTGCTCAGCAGCCTCCCGTGTGGCACCTTATCAAAGGCCTTTTGGTAGTCTAGATAGACCACATCCACTGGGTTTCCCTGGTCTAACCTACTTGTCACCTCTTCAAAGAATACCAACAGGTTTGTCAGGCATGACCTCCCCTTACTAAATCCATGTTGACTTGTTCTAATCAGACTCTGCTCTTCTAAGAATTTAGAAACCTCATTCTTAATGATGGATTCTAGAATTTTACCAACAACCGAGGTTAGGCTAATTGGCCTATAATTTTACATCTTTTGCCTTGATCCTTTCTTGAACAAGGGGGTTACAACAGCGATCTTCCAATCATCCGGGACTTTCCCTGACTCCAGTGACTCTTGAAAGATCTCAACCAATGCCTCCGCTATTTCCTCAGCCACCTCTCTCAGAACTCTAGGGTGTATCCCATCGGGGCCAGGAGACTTATCAATTTTAAGACTTTTTAGCTTTTCTAGCACTATCTCTTTTGTAATGGCAACTATACTCCACTCAGCCCCCTGACTCCCTCCAATTGTTGGGATATTACTCAGGTCTTCCACTGTGAAAACTGATGCAAAGTACTTGTTAAGTTCTCCTGCTATTTCCTTATCTCCCATCACTAGGCTTCCAGCATCAGTTTGAAGTGGCCCAATGTCTACCTTTGCCTGTCATTTGTTTCTTATATATTGAAACAAACTTTAACTGTCATTTCTAATATTGCTGGCTAGCCTACCTTCATGTTTGATGCTCTCCTTTCTTATTACTCTCTTTGTTATCCTCTGTTTTTGTTGCCTTCCCAATCTTATGATTTCCCACTGCTCTTGGCCACTTTATAGGATCTCTCTTTTTCTTTAATACATTTCCTGACTTCCTTTGTCAGCCATGGCTGTCTAATCTCTCCTTGGATAATCTTTCTTTTCTTGGGGATGAGCCTCTGTACAGTGTCCTCAATTATACCCACAAACTCCTGCCATTTTTGCTCTACTGTCTTCCCTGCTAGCATCTGCTTCCAGTCTATTTTTGTCAGTTCCTGTCTCTATTTAACTGTAACACCCCTTACATCCGCTTTTGCCTTCTCTCTTTCAAACTCCAGACTGAACTCTACCATATTATGATCGCTGCTTCCCAAGGGTTCCCTTACTTTAAGATCTTTTATAGAGTCTGGTTCATTGCAAAGCACTAGGTCCAGAATAGCCTGCTCCCTTGTGGGCTCCATGACCAGGTGTTCCAAAAAGCCATCCTGTAAGCATTCCATGGATTCCCTTTCTTTGGATCCACTGGCAACATTATTTACCCAGTCCACCTGCATATTGAAGTCTCCCATGATCACTGTGACTTTGCCTTTCTGATATGCCTTCTCTATTTCCCGGTACATGTTGCGTCCCTGGTCCTGACCACTGTTAGGAGGTCTGTACACAACTGCAATTATGGTTTTTTTGCCTTTGTGGTTTCTCAGTTCCACCCACACAGACTCCACATCATCTGACGTTATGTCATTCAGTGCCATAGATTTAATTTTGTTCTTAACTAACAAGGCAACCCCACCACCTCTGCCAACCTCCCTGAGTTTTTGATAAGTTGAAAATCCTTGGAGGTTTAACTGCCAGTCCTGACCCCCCCTGTAACCAAGTCTCTGTGATGCCTACCACATCATAATCATTCACTATGATCTGTGCCATTAGTTCATCTGCTTTGTTATGAATGCTACGAGCATTCAGGTAAAGTGCCATAATGCTAACTTTCTTATCATTAGAGATATTGGAAATCATATGATGTCCTAAGTTATGGAGACAGAGTGTGCGAATGTGGCATTGAGGTAGAGGATATTGAATGGCGGAGTGATATCAAAGAGTCAAACAACCCACTCCTAGTTTTAATGAATTGCAACTCAGTATGCAATGCTCTACTCTAACTTCCGTTGCCTGGGTTAGTGCAGTTCCGAACACAAGAAATTTGTCATCGTTCTGTACAATGTGGTCCACTTGATCAGCATTCCAACCACTGAGTTTGACTTTCACTCCATCTATTGCCTACATGTACGACAGAACTCACCAGAGCTACTTCAGCAGCAGCTGCTAAACCTCCAAACTTTAGGAGCATTTGACCAACATTGCTTTAGAATTTGCTTTCAAGTCACTCATACTGAGTTTAACTTTATTATCTTCCATCATCATTAGGATTAAAACTTGGAACACCTTAATAAACCAACATTGGAGTAGCAACTTACGAACTGTAGTGGTCTACACTCTCCTCAGGCGAATTATACTGTTGGTTTTGATCTAGGGATAAGACTTGTCTAGTTTACTTTAGGTAACCAGTGTGACAGTGAAATCTTTACCACTTTTAAACTGATTCCATCTGTGTTCATGGCAAGACCAAGAAGAATTTGATATAGTTATTCATTATCAACGTTTTAATCAACTATGCAATTTGTCCTGCATTTCTTCATCTCTCCCCCTTGAAAAGGTGGTTGTTTAGTAATTAGATTGAAATATTTGGTAGCAAATCCTTGCTAATGCCACAGTAGGGGGCTGCTGTTTAAGGTTTTCAGTATCAACAATTACTTTTGCTTACAAATGTGACATCCATTTAAATAGCACATTTTCCTTTGAAGAGAGTGTAAACTTATTTAAACCAGTTCCATGGTATTATAATTCATAATTTCTGCATTGCTTTTTTCTACATGGGTGTTATAAATTAAATTTATCTTCTATGATTGAAAAGTGTTTTCTTTCTGTTTACATGCAGCGAGGACATATGGGCGAAGGCGAGGTAAAACTATGAAAATAAATTTTTATAGTGTATTCATAGTATAATACTTCACATTTAACTAGTCATACGTTTTATACACAAGTCACAACTTCAACTTCCTTCATAAAGAATTGCTGTTTGAAGTTTCAGCATGAGATGCATGACACAACAAAGTATATTTTATTTAGATAATCCATGTACATTGATAATCCATTCTACACCTCCTACAAATCTCTCTTCTGAAGTGCACAAAATTTCGCCTTATGATTTCCTCTGTGGGTTCCTTGACTTTGAATGATGTTTAAAAGATGCTAGTTTAGAATTCAAGTTGGTAATACAAAAGAAGGCTTGACAAACATTTTTTAAAAATCCCCAAGTAACTCTTGCCCCCCAGTTTACCGGTTTCACCTTGATTTGTTCAATACTCCATTCTGAACTGCTTCCAGTAAGACAACTGCTCTTTTTATTTGAACTTCACTTGGTATACCTTTTAATTTTTAACAAATTTGTATGAATATTTGGTATGTTCTAACCATTTAATGTCCCAATAAACTTGCAAGCACTAGTATTCTTGAAGTAAATTTTTATTGAAAATTATTATTTTGCATGTATATTATCCTCATTAACATTTTACCCAGTTCCCCTGTCATGTGAGGATGAAACCAAGGTGTGGGGACAAAAAACTCTGCAATTTTATTTATCTCCACTTGAAAATATGCATCTCAAATCTTTCATCCTTTGGGATGAAAGTTGCATCACTGCATGGCTAACCAATATTGGATGTCTACAAATGTGTATTAATTTATAAAATCTAATGCTTCAGCATTTTGTACAATAATGGGAAGCTATTTTCATATTTTAGAAGAACATAGCCCAAATATAATTGAAAACCTCATTTTAATTTATGCCTGTAATACGTGCATGTTTATGAAATGACTCTTCAAGTTTGTTATCATATTAATTTTACTGCATAATGATTATTACAGGAGCAGCCACTGATTAAACCTAAAATATATTTTCTTAACCCATGTGAAGTAACTGAAGAGAAACACAAAAATGTGAGCAACTTGGCGTCAGCAATAGTTTTATTAATAATCTCCAAGCCATCGCAATTTTAGCAGAATTAGTGAAAGGTTAATTTTAGATTCAGACAGTTCTGGTGCAATATATAATAAATTCTAGGTGCATTCAAGTAGTTAGTCTTGAATTCCTGGGCAGTGGATATTGTAATGGATATTGCCAGAAATGAGTATAGATTTAATTAGCTCCAGTCTACCTTCAAGAATGGCCATTGTTGGACAGTATATGTCTATCGCAACAATAGCTACTACCAAAAGAGGAATAATGTCAATCTCACGTGAAATGCTCTCTCAAATGATTCAAGAATAATCAGAAGGCTTTTAATTCCATGCTTATGTGAACATGCACCAAGCCTATCTTATGGTTTTACTTTCTATGAGCATTTGGATTTGGAGATGATCAATCTTGGTGTCCATTGATCTTTTATAATTCCCTGAAATAGCCATAATTTTTCAAACCGGTTTCCAAAAAGACATCCTCTTATTGCAATAATAGCACTATCTTGTGTTCCCATTTGTAGGTGAATAAATAACATTTCTCAAAAGCATGGAGAATAAAGTTAACATTCATCTATTATATTTATTGATATTAATTATATCAACGTTAGCAGTGAATTTGCTTTTTCCAGTAGAAGTTGTACTTGTTAGAGGTTTGCTAAAATGGCTTAAAAGGATTGCTTTACCACCTCATTCTGCCTGTTAGCCATGGTTCATTTCTTAACAGAATCCATCAGACATTCCTCAAGTTTTTAACGTAGAAGGTAGTCTAAAAATTAATTCAAATAAAATTAGGATGCATAAATGCAATATTTCAAGGTGTGCAGTGTTCAAGAGGGAATATGAAGAAAAAGGAACCTTCAAACACACCTTATTTCCTTTGTCAGATGAAATTATTTCTCTATTTTATGTTGATTGAATCAAGACCTTCAAGTAATTATCATTCATCATCTATTCTGTAGTGAGCCTAGTTTATGCAATCTGTTCTCTTCCTTCAACCCTCTCAGCCTGATGAACTTGTGCAGCGCCCCTTAGTTGCTGAAATAAAAACAAAATGCTTAATACTCCATAGATGAGTCTGCATCTTTTGAGAGAAAAACAGACATAATGTTCCACATTAAGCTTTCATCAGAACTGAGGAAATTTAGGAATAATGGGTAAAAGAAAGGGTCATTTAAATGGCAACATTGTGCAAGACCAAAGGGAGTGATAAGGGAACAAGGAAGAAAATATTTTGGAGAGTCCATGTGTACTCTGACTCTAGGTGGTATGAATGGCAAAATGGTGAACATCTACTGTCTGAAAGTGAGGAGAGAAGGGGATTGCAGGAAAAGTAAGTAATGATTAAGCCAGTAAAGATAAAGTTTAAAAAAAAAGGTGGAGGAGGTTATAACAAAAATTTAAACTGAATCCTGAAGGCTGGGTTTCAAATAAACCTGTTTTTAATAAAGTCAAAAAAATTGACAAACTGTTCCTCAGTTATATTGTGCTTTGCCTCCCATGTAGGAGGCTGAGAATGGAAGGGTCAAACTGGAAACAACAAATTCAAATGATAGGTCTCGAAGCTTGGACCGCCTTTGCCAACTGAACAGGAGTAATCCAACTGAGTTGGCACATGACCTGATCTTTTACTTGCATCTTAACATCCAAGAGCTCAAACACTCCTTAGACATGAATAAGTTTGTACTTTTAACTTGGTATATCATATTAGCTGTTCAAAATATGGCTTCCTCCGTATTGTGAAGACTAAATGAAGATCAGGTTACTCCACTGTCATGTCTTGCAAATGTGCAATATATTCTTAAGGGATTTGCTAAGTGAACTAAAATACGTTTAAATTCATTAACTTGAGTCCAGATGTGCATGAGCCATTGAATTTAAGTCTACATAAGTAGATTCTTGATTAGTGGTGCTGGAAGAGCACAGCAGTTCAGGCAGCATCCAAGGAGCAGCGAAATTGACATTTCGGGCAAAAGCCCTTCATCAGGCTTTTACCCTTTATTCCTGATGAAGGGCTTTTGCCCGAAACGTCGATTTCGCTGCTCCTTGGATGCTGCCTGAACTGCTGTGCTCTTCCAGCACCACTAATCCAGAATCTGGTTTCCAGCATCTGCAGTCATTGTTTTTACCTACATAAGTAGATACCAGGTGCTATAAAAATTCATTAAATTCTTTGAATTATGTGACTGACCACTTAATTCAAATAAGTAACATTGTTGTAGATTATCAACTTTCTCACCCCTAACTTTCACATCTATTTCTAACTTTTTTCTCTTCCAGCCAATGTTTACTGACCAGAAATACTACTTGTCAACCTTTCTTGACTGATGCTGTCTAATCTTAGAATTTGATCCCCAAAACTGAGCATTATTTCTCTGTATAACCTAAGCGTCTTTTCCACATTTGTATTCCTGCCTCTGAGATAAAACCTAACATTCCAATAAACAGTGTCGAGTTATGGAGTTCTTTGTAAATTTGTTTGCACAGTTTACTGATTATTGCTCTACATCTTGATAAAATTGGCATATTGAATAAGGTTTTGTAACTGAAAAATAATTGTGAAATATAAATTGCATACTGCAGTATTACTTACAAATACTGTTGAACTAATTTATTTTGGATGATATATTGTGACTTTAGCTTTTGAAATTTGTATATATCAAACAACTCTTGATAATTCAAATTTACCAACAGCTTTAATCCAACTGCCACTGGATTAGTGTATCCTGATTTTTTTTTTAGATGGCAAAAATGCCTTTTGAGCTGCTTTTGACTTACAATATTTCTTTCCCATCTAAAGTAAGAAGTCAATTCATTAGTAATAAAAACAAATGCTGTAAATACATGGTAACAGCTGTTGGGAGAGAAAGGGTTCACATTTCGGGTGATGCTTCTTTGCAACATGTTCCACTTGAAATTTTAATTCTGCTCCTCTTTGCTGCCAAAGTGCTGGAAATACTCAGACATATTTTTAATTTTGATTTCCAGCATCCACCAAATTTTGCTTTTTAATACTGGAAAGTAGTGTTCAGCGGTTGCTGCTTATCAAGTGGCACTTAACATTGGTAAGCAGACTGTCCAGTTTGGGTCCTGCTACTCTGCTCACAGATTTGGTCCAAACATTGCACCTCTGGAATTAAGCTCTGTAGGCAAAGAAAAATGACTGCCTTTAATATCAGGCAGCATTTGTTTGTGGCATCAAGAAGATCTAGCAAAATGGAAGTCAGTGGGAATCTTGTTAGTAGTTGTCCACTGGTTAATCATTTCAAGAATGAAGGATGGCAACTATAGTATTAAAGGAGAAAGTGAGGACTGGAGATCAGAGCTGAAAATGTGTTGCTGGAAAAGCACAGCAGGTCAGGCAGCATCCAAGGAGCAGGAGAATCGACATTTCAGGCATGAGCCCTTCTTCAGGAATGAGGAGTGTGTGCCAAGCAGGCCAAGATAAAAAGTAGGGAGGAGGGACTTGGGGGAGGGGCGTTGGAAATGCGAGAGGTGGAAGGAGGTTAAGGTGAGGGTGATAGGCCGGAGTGGGGGTGGGGGCGGGGGCGGAGAGGTCAGGAAGAAGATTGCAGGTTCAGAAGGTGATGCTGAGTTCGAGGGTTGGGACTGAGACAAGGTGAGGGGAGGGGAAATGAAACTGGAGAAATCTGAGTTCATCCCTTGTGGTTGGAGGGTTCCTAGGCAGAAGATGAGGCGCTCTTCCTCCAGCTGTCGTGTTGCTATGGTCTGGCGATGGAGGAGTCCAAGGACCTGCATGTCCTTGGAGTGGGAGGGGGAGTTGAAGTGTTGAGCCACGGGTTGGTTGGTCCAGGTGTCCCAGAGGTGTTCTCTGAAACATTCCGCAAGTAGGCGGCCTGTCTCCCCAATATAGATTTTCCAAGGAGCAGGAAAATCGACGTTTTGGGCATTGGGCCGCCTACTTGTGGAACATTTCACAGAACACCTCTGGGACACCCAGACCAACCAACCCAATCACATTTCCAACGCCCCTCCCCCAACTCTCTCCTCCCTACCTTTTATCTTAGTCTGCTTGGCACACTCTCCTCATTCCTGCAGAAAGGCTCATGCCCGAAATGTCGATTCTCCTGCTCCTTGGATGCTGCCTGATCTGCGCTTTTCCAGCAACACATTTTCAACTATAGTATTAAAGGCCAGTCATCTCCATTTCAGTACGTTGCTGCAAGAGTTTCTCAGGGCAGTGTTCTCGACCCAACCATCTTCAGTGCTTTCACCCATGACTTTCCATCATTCAGCTAGAAGTGGGAATGATCACTGCACAATAGTCAGAACCATCAGGTTGAACATTGGTGCCTGAAATGATCCCTGCATTCTGTATGTGATCCCTCTTGTTATCAGATGATTCACAACCAATTGTGAAATTGGCACATAAGCTCTGTTCTTAAAATCCCCAGCACCAACCTTCTCTCAATTCAAATCAGTCTGTACCTGCATGCAGGAAGAACTTGAGAATGACCAAGCTTGGACTGATAATTGGCACATAATAGTTGATTGGCACGTGTGTGGCACAAATGTTATCTTCAACAAGGGAGAATCAAATAGTCTTGACTGCTGTGTTCTTGATGAATATAAAGAAAAATCCCCAGGAAGATTTGGCCAAGAGGACAATGCAGTACATTTAAACATATCTAATTATGGTATGAACCAGTTTTCTGCATCCAACAAAGATTTTAACTATATGAAGGAATCCTTAATAGGTTTGAATCCTTCAATTTATTACTTTACTTAGGTCTAAATCATTGATATTATAGTCAGCAGCTGTGACTGTTAGAATTGAAGCCTGTGAATTAATCCTATTTTAAAACATTGACATTGCAAATGGAAGATCATGTAAAAGGAATAACTTGCATATAGAAACAATGCAAAAAGGAGCACATGCTCTTCAGCTCCCCTTTCTGCATTAAGTTTCTTTATGTAGGGTTTTTTTTTACATAGTCTGTTTTATTTGAATCAAGCAATTGTTGGGTTGTTTGATAGGTGTATAAATGGGGTGAAGTAGATATAAACAGACTACTTCCACAAAATGTATAAATTTCATGTTTTAGATATGGTTTAGAGTGAAGAAATTGTTGTTGCAGTAAATTATTAGACTGGAATGCACTGCAAGTGTTGGTGCTGAAAGCAGAAATTGTGTCAACGGTAAAGATTGGTAGTTGAACAAAAAGTATTAAGGTTCATTAGCTCAAGGTGGGGATGGTTCATTGGATTTTTCTGCTTCCCTAAATGTTAAATGCTAGCAAGAACAGGTTGAGTTAAATAGTCCACTTTCAGGGTCCTTGTAGTTTTGGGTGGGAATGTAGTATAATTCCAGAGGATGAGATCTATGCAGCTGAAAACACAGCTGTAATTTATGAAGTTTTATCGGAATGGAGGAGGTTTGCACGAGAAAAGCAAAGTAAATGGAACACATTACTTGCCGGAGGTATGTGGACAATCAGTTTGTTGAGGAAATTGAAGATAGGGTCTTGTAAGGCTATGAGAGCATTTAAACTAAGGATGGAAACTTGAGACTCAGAGAGCCAATAAAGAAGAGAACTTTGGATAAGGTACCTTTTGTAATGATACAGCTGGCAGAGTTTTAGTTGAATTGAATTTTCTGGAGGCTGGGAAATGGACAAAACCATGTCTGCAAATTAAGGCATGCAGAAACAAAAAACAGAAAATGCTCGACCTAATCAGATCAGACAGTATCTATGCAATGCGAAACAGTTAACATAGGTGATTTTTTTTTGAATGAAAGGTCATCTACCTGAAACTTGAATTCCATTTTGCTCTCTACAGATACTGCCTGACCTGACTATTTGCAATACTAATTTTATTTCATCTCCAGCAATATGTTGTCAAGTGTATGAGTGTTTCAGTTGTAAACTGGCTGAGATGGGGGGGGGAGAGGGAGGGAGAGGGCGAAGACAGTTCATCTTACTAAGATGGAAGTAGCTATTCTTTATGATAGTAGGCAGGGAGTCTAAAGATTAATTCAGACTCTTTAAGATTTCTAGGTTGCAAGTTATCTGGCTCAGCCTTGGTGCGCAGGATGGGATGAAGTCAGTGGTGAGGGCAGGAATTTTGAACTGAACGTTACATGCACATTGGTCCTCATTATGCTTAACTGAGAGATATTATTCAGTCTAGTATGCAAGGTGAAAAGTTTATTTTTCTATATTATGTACATTCAAGACCCAAAGTGAAATAAATAAGCAATGCAGATCTATACTTCACATTTTATACAAATACTTCATGGTCAGGCTCAGTAAATATATTTGAAGTTCAGGCAAATCAGAGCAAACTGCAGCATTCACGTCTCAACATTTATTTGTGTTATCTTCAATGCATATGAACTTTAGTCCTATAGCTACCACCATACTAACTTATGTGCCAAATGTTTAAGTTTGAAATGGGCACTATTAGAGAAAAATGTATAATGGCAAAGTTTTGTAATTCTGACAATGAAATACGGTTTCAACAAAATCTATGAAGTTTTTATTCTAATTACTCTTTATTCATGGGGGAGAGAAAAGAAAGAGGAGCATAAGTACAAACATTAAAAATCTGAGCAGGAATAGACCAGTTAGTCCATTTAGCCTACCCAGTCATTTAATACTATGATGACTAAACCTCAGTCTTAATTATACTTTCCTCCTGATCGCAAAATCAAGAGACCTAAATCAGTCAGCTTCGACTTTGAGTACACAAATAGCACGTACTACCTTCTGAGTAGATTATTCTCAAAGCCTCGAGTGAAGAGTTTTCTCCTCTTCTCAGTCCTAAATGATTGGTTCTTTATCCTATGACTGTGTGTGTGTCCATGTTTTAGATGCACCAATCAGGGAAACAACCTGTTAGTGTCTATGTTGTCAACTTTAAACTTTTCCTTAACATCAGAAAATTGCATTAGGTACAAAAAGAAATTGGCAAGCTTAAATATCTCTAGGATATTTCAAAATGAAAGGAGACAAAAATAAGTTGGCTATAGGCTTGTTAGCTTAATGTCTATTATTGGGGAAAATGTTAATCTGTTGTGAAGGATGTAATGGGCATTTAGAATACATAATATGATGTTGGAGGTAATATATTTCTTGGATAGAAGATTGGATAACTGATAGAAGACAGTGTTAGGGTAAGGTGGGAATTTTAGGATGACAACTAGTGGTGTGACATAGGGGTCTGGGCTGGGGCAATCACTGACGCTTGGCATCAGTATGTACTATTTACAAGGCGCACTGCAGAAATTCACCAAAGATCCTCAGACAGAACTTTCCAAACCCACAACCACTTTTATCTAGAAGGACAAGGATAACAGATAAATGGGAACATCACCGTTCCTTCACTGTTGCTGGGTCAAAATCCTGGAACTCCCTCCCTAATGGCATTGAGAGTCAACCTACAACCAGTGAACTGCAGTAGTTCAGGAAGGCAGCTCACCAATGCCTTCTCGAGGGCAACCAGGGACGTGCAATAAATGCTGGCCAGCCAGCAATGTCCGTATCCCACAAATGATTTTTAAAAGACATATTTACAATATATTACTGAATTGGGTGAGAGGAGTAAATCTACTATAATCAGGTTTGCCAATGATACAAAAACATATACAAAGGCAGCTGGTGAGGTTCACGGAGTCTGCTGAGGGATATAGCCAGGTTAAGTGGCAAAATAATTAAATACAATATGGGAGATAATGCATTTTGGCAGGACGAATAGAGAAATTTGTTTAAATGAGGGGGACAACTTGACAGCTACAGTACAGAAGGATTTAGGAATCCACATGCATAAATCACAAAGTTCATCAATGTTCAGAAAGCAAATGGACATTGGCCTTTATTTCAAAGGGAGTGGAGTATAAAAGTAGGGAGGACTTGGTAAAACAATATAAGGCACTAAACAGACCACAGCTGGAATAGTGTGAACAATTTTGAGCCCTTTATCTAAGGAAGATATGCTGGATTTGTAGGTTGTACAGAGAAGGTTCACTAGGTTGTTTCTGGTTCCAGGAGGATTGTTTTATGAGGAGGTTGTGGAGGTAGGGTGTATAATCATTGGAATTTAGAAGAATGAGAGGAATTGAAACATTCAAGATTCTTAGGAGAGTTGATAGGGTAGATGCGGCAAGATTGTTCCCCATTATGGAAGAGCCTAGGACCAGAAGGCATAACTTCAAAGTGAGGGCTCACCCATTTAAGATGGATGAAGACAAATTTCTACTTGACTGGGTAGCAAATATGTGCAGAGGGTTGTAGAATTTGAGTCATTATATATGTTCAAGGAACAATAGACACGCTTAAGAAATCCAGGAAAAGACAAGAAAGCGGATTTGAGGATTATCAGATGAGCCATGATCTCTCTGGTGAAGTCGATTTGTTGTGCTGAATGGTCTCCGATATCTTATGGTCTTGCGTTCCCTCTTAGACTCTTAAAACATAGTCAGAGTTAAGTACATTCCTTCTTAAACTTCTTTCTGCTTTCAGTCCCTTTTCATTTGGTGTCCGTGTTGTAACATTCCCTTTAATCCAATGGGCTTTAACGTTACGAACGAATATACACTTTTCTTTCTAACTCCTTTTGTAAATCTGCATACACAGCAATTGTTCTGCCTTTGTGAACTTCTACATCATTCCAAAGTGTTCTATCAGGTTAGTTGAGCACTCTTTGCCTTTAAAGATATCTGGTGACTTAAATTTGTTAACCCATATTTTTCCAAAAAAACATGTTCTTATATACTTGGAAGTCTGTGCAAGTTTCAGTGTGAGCCAAATACAAACTATGCATATTTTGAAGTGCTATGACAAAAAGGAATGAAATCTCCAAATTAGTGCTATTAAAGCAATAACATAGTTTACGTGTATCTATTTTAAGAAAGGGTAATTGACCGGTAGAAGGCACATTTTACAGCATAGATGCTATCCTGATGTGAAGCAAAACACTTGTGGATTCTTTAATGATTTAATATTTGTTTCTTCTAGGTCATTCTTCACTCTTCCCTGTTGAAGATGGGTTCCTTGATGATGGACGTGGTGATCAAACACTTCATAGTGGCATAAGTTCACCTCATTGTTTTCCTCATCAAAATGGTGAACGAGTGGAGCGATATTCCCGTAAAGTGTTTGTTGGTGGCTTGCCACCTGATATTGATGAAGGTAGTGCTGCATTTTTGCAAAAATAGTTTGTTTCAAAATATAAATAAATATTTTCTATTTCCCTTAGCACTGAAATGAGAGGGGCAATGTGCATGCATGCCAAGATTAAGTTGTGGTCTCTAGGTCAAGAAATCTGAGTCAGCTTTTAGTACTTTTTCCTGTATTCACAGACATAGAATATATTTTTTACATCCTCAGCAGAATAACAATCTATGTAGTTGAGAGAGACTGAGCACATTTTTGTTCAAACAGATGAAATCACAGCTAGCTTTCGTCGTTTTGGTTCTCTGGTTGTTGACTGGCCTCATAAAGCAGAAAGCAAGTCATACTTTCCACCAAAAGGTAAGTCAAATTAGATCTGACACTGACCTTTTTGTGTAGTGCTATGATTGAGAAAGGTCACATTTGAACGATGCCATCATAATCTTCATTGTCTTTACAAATGCACTGTTCATCTTTTTTTTAACCTTGTTGCATGTAATGAAAGAAGATGATCGTCACAATCAGGGATACTTGAGTCAATTTTAAAGAATCTAAATCTTTGCAAAACTGACATTTCTAATTAAGGTGACATTAAGAACTGCAACAACGTCTTGGTGTAGGTCGGTAGTGTCAACTTGGAATAATTGTGAAGCATTGTTTGCAGGCTATGAAAGTGTTGGGTTTTTTTTGGGTGTGGTGGGTGCTGACTCCAAGATTAAAAGTGAGAATGGGCACTGAATTGAGATGCAGGTTGCTGGGATCATATTGGTCATGTTGGTTAATTGATATGAGAGGACATAAAAATATGATTACTATTAAGCAGATTGGGGTAAAGACAGCTACTTGTACAATAGAAGGACCTTAACACCAATTTGAAGTGGAGTTTCAGATAGCACCTAGGAAGGGTGTACCATTATGGTAAGGTCCTAGGGAATGTTGCTTGAAAGTGGAGTTGCAGGTAGATAGGATATTTAGGAAAGCATTTGGTGCGCTTTCCTTTATTGACCAGAACAATGAGTATGGGAGTTGGGAGGTCATGTTGTGGCTATACAGGACATTGGTTAGGCCACTTTGGAATATTACGTGCAATTTTGGTCTCCCTCTTATAAGAAGGATGTTCTGGAACTTGAAAGGATTCAGAAAAGATTTACAAGAATGTTGCCAGAGTTGGAGGGTTTGAGCTGTAGGGAGAGGCTGAATAGGCTCGAGCTGTTTTCCCTGGAGACTGAGGGGTGACCTTATAGAGGTTTATAAAATCATGGGGGCATGGATAGGATAAGTAGACAAGGTGGTTTCTCTGGGTTGGGGGAGTCCAGAACTAGAGGGCATAGGTTTAGGGTGAGATGGGAAAGATTTAAAAGGGACCTAAGGTACAACCTTTTCAAGCAGAGGGTGGTGCATGTATAGAATGAGCTGCCAGAGGAAATGGTGGAGGCTGATACAGTTGCAACATGTAAAAGGCATGGATATATGAATAGGGGGTTGAGAGGGATATGGACCAAGTGCTGGCAAAAGGGACTAGATTAATTTAGGATATCTGGTCAGTATGGATGAGTTCGAGTGAAGGGTCTGTTTCTGTGCTGTACATCTCTTTTGACTCCATGCCACAATCTTGAATAAATTCAAAAAATTGGGAGGAGGAAATAATTTAGTAATTTCTTGTGTGTAAAACTGATGTTGGATATGTTTATCAGTGGGACACCTGATCTGCGCATAGGGTCAGGACGCAGCTAAATTCCTTTTTCAAATATGGCAGCCACTGAAACATTAGATCCCTAGTAAATATTGATGTTTGCCTCATGTCTGTTTTGGATTTCTGTTCCTCCTGTTTTCCTGTGGATGCAGCCCAACAAACAGCTGTTAACAAAAAGAAACTTGCATTTCTTTCAAATTCAATTACTATGCTCTTGAAGAAGTCAGTATTCTTCCCAGCTCATTCACACACTTGAAGGCCATTCTTTTGATATTCAAAGCAGTACGATCCCTATAATTTCCCTGTAATTGGCATTCTGGGGTCACCAGTGTTCCAAAACTTAACTAGACTACATAAATGCTATGGCTACATCTTAAACATTTATCCATCATCAGTACAACATGGCTACAGCATGAGCCATTGTTGAAATATATTACAAAACCCAGCTTGGTAACTGACACAACTGGTGGGCTGAGGGTCTCTTTGCATGCAATTAAACTCTATAACTGTAAGACCACCTTCAATTAGTATCTCCCAATCTGCAACATCTGCCAGATACATACACAAGGACAGTAAGCATATGGGAATACCACCACTTCCAAGTTCTCCAAGCTATTCAGAATTGGAAATAAATCGCCATTCTATTTTATTTTTATAAAATTTCAATTCATTTTTTTTTAAGTGACCATCTTCCATGGTATTTTGAAAGATATGCTTTGTCAAAACTTCCTTCACTCATCATTTGTGGATATAAAATAATCTGAAGCATCTTGCTGACCTTCAAATCAGTTTTGTAGTCAATTTTCTTGAAGATTTTCCCCAACTGCGATGTGTAATAATATGATCAAGGAGGCTTGGAGAAAAAAGTAGGTTCAGTTTTTTAAAAGACGACATAGGATAAGGTATATCCTAATTAATAAAACATCAGAGCAAAATTTAACACTTAACAGTTAAAATATAGAACTAGGAAGAGAAAATAGTCAAGGAAAGCTGTTGGGTAGGTTCATAGTGTAGATAAGTGTTAATGCCATAATGTTCTAAAGCAATTTTCAGTGTAGTTTTATTTACATAATAGTATTTTTATCTAGTGATAATCTTTCCAAACTTATAGGACAAACATATAATCCTACCAGCAACCTCAGAACTAGGAATTGTTGAAGGTTCAATATTTAGATCCTTGCATAGTTTTCTGGAATATCCCTTTAACTGGTTAGAATTATTGCAGAACTTTTATTCTGTCAAGGTGTAACATTGTATACGAGCCCTTAATAAAGAGCTGAAAATTTGATACTTGGGATTCCAAAATTTATATTCCAATAGTTACAAAAGGTGCAATACTACCTAGATGAATAACAACACTAGTTGACGTGAATAAATCACTTTTTATTCTTTGTAGGCTATGCATTTCTGCTGTTTCAGGAGGAAGGTTCTGTGCAAGCTTTAATTGACGCTTGCATTGAAGAGGATGGAAAGTTATACCTCTGTGTATCAAGTCCAACCATCAAGGATAAACCAGTAAGTAGATTTCATTGAGCGCAATGAGAACAAAAGTATATTAGTATCATCTTAAATTTAAGAATGGATATACGTTTGATTTTTAAGTTTAAATAATTGTAAATGTAAGTATTTTTAAACATACAGGTTCAAATACGACCATGGAATCTCAACGATAGTGATTTTGTAATGGATGGTTCTCAGCCACTTGATCCACGGAAAACCATTTTTGTAGGTGGTGTCCCCAGGCCTCTAAGAGCCGGTAAGCCAAGAAGAGCAATACAATACTCCCATTGTATAAAATGTCTTTTTTTGGGAATTATTCCATCTCCCATGGCATTCCATATGTGGAATTTAATTAGAGATTGAGGGATAATTGGACTGAGATACATAAATATTGATTTATTCTCCTACTAATGAGGCAGGTGTAAATACATCCTAAAAACCGGAAGAACTGTGTATGCTGGAAATCAGAAATGAAAACGGAAATTGTTGGAAAAACTCAGCCAGTCTGGTAGCATCTGAGGAGAGAAATCAGAGTTAATGTTTTGGGTCCAGTTACCCTTCTTCAGAACTGATTAAACTCCTTCAGTTCTGAAGAAGGGTCATCAGATCTGAAATTTTAACTCTTGACTTCTCTGCATAGGTGCTGCCAGACTGCTAAACTTTTCCAGCAATTTCTATAATTACTTCATGTCATATTTACGTAAGTGGGTTCAGATATTAATGTGAAAAGTTTGAGATCAAAAGCCAGCAGACGTTGGATTTTCATACTAAAAACATAAAAATGGGTACATATTAATTGCAAAATAATTTTATTCAATCTGATTTCCACATTTTAATTCTGAGCCCATTTCAGTCTTTCATGTTCATTCCTCAATCTCTCAACCATTACACGCTCAGTTCCGAAGAAATATTTTCAGTTTGTCACATGGCTGCTTTGAAAGATAAAGTTAACATGGTGCCTGTGAATACAGTTTACAAAATTTTGTTGCATTTTTTAAAAAAAGCAAATATGCCATTTTCTTTTTATTTTGTGACTTTAAAAAATTGCAGAATGAGTATTTCAAGAGGATGTAAAATAAGTTATTGAATCCCATGACAATCCTTTAATAATATTTTAACATTTCCAAGAAACTACTAAAACATTAACAACAGTTCTACACATACACAGTAATTAATCTAGCTGTGAAAAGTGCAACTTGACTTTAAAATGATTGTGTACTTTAGAAAAAGCCCAACATTATTAAAATCTCAAATGTGACTCTTTGTTCTGAATAAATGTAAACACATTTTGATGTGATAAAACACTCCCCAAACGCGTTGGACCAAAGGGTCTGTTTCCATGCTGTACATCTCTATGTCTTTACATGAAAAGAAAGTAATAAGCATTGTCACTATACTACTGGATGTTACATCAACAATTCTGACTATGACTGAATTGAAGAGGAATTCCTTCACTAGGAGAACAGTGAATTTCTGGAATTCTCTACCCTGGTGGGATGTGAGAGCTCAGTCACTGAATATGTTTAAGACAAGAGATGCATAGAATTCTAGATATACTGATGTCATTAGGGACATGGGGATAATGCAGGAAAATGGCATTGAAGCTGATGATTGGCCATGGTTTAGACTTGTGGAGCAGGCTGAAAGCAGTGATAACCTTGCTCCAATGTTCCTAAGGCAGTAGAAGTGAAAATCAAAAGTTATGCAACATATACATATGAGGATAGAAAGTGAATCTATTACCAGAAGAACTTTCAGTGGATCCCTGAGTACCATAGACTCTCCAGCTGTGCAGTGCAATTCAGTTCAGAGCTTTAGTCAGTTCTCTCTCTCTCTCTCTCTCGCTCCAGTTTCTTTCAGTTTTTTAAAACTCTTTGTGCTAAGGGATGTGTGTATTGGGACCTAAGCCCATCCTCCTACACTATCCCATCATCATCCATGTGCTTATCCAAGGATTGTTTAAATCTCCCTAATGTGGCTTAGTTAACTACATTGGCAGGCAGGTCTGAGTAAAGAACCTGCCTCAGACAACTGTCTTAAATCTATCACCCTTCAATTTATAGCTATGCTCCCTCATGCAAGCTGGCGTCATCATCCTAGGGAAAAGACTTTCACTGTCTATCCTATCCAATCCTCTGATCATCTTGTACGTCTCTATCAAATCTCCTCTTAGTCTTCTTCTTTCCAATGAGAACAGATCCAGGTCTCTCAGCCTTTCCTCATAAGACCTTCCCTCCAGATCAGGCAGTATCCTGGTAAATCTCCTCTGCACCTTTTCCAATGTTTCCACATTGTAATGGGGCGACCAGAACTGTACACAATATTCCAAATGCGGCCGCACTAGCATTTTGTATAGTTGCAGCATGACATTATGGCTCCAGAACTCAATCCCTCTACCAATAAAACCTAACACACTGTATGCCTTCTTAACAGCACTGTCAACCTGGGTGGCAACTTTCAGGGATCTCTGGACATGGACTCCAAGATCACTCTTCACATCCACCCTACCAAGAATCTTTCCATTGACCCAGTATTCTGCCTTCCTGTTACTCTTCCCAAAGTGAATCACTTCACATTTATCTGCACTGAACTCCATTTGCCACCCCTCAGCCCAATTCTGCAGTTTGTCCAAGTCACCCTGCAACATTCTTCCACACTGTCTACTACTCCACCAACTTTAGTGTCATCTGTAAACTTATTAACCCATCCACCTATGCCTGCATCTAAGTCATTTATGAAAATGACAAACAGCAGTGGTCCCAAGACAGATCCTGGTGGCACACCACTAGTAACTGGACTCCAGGCTGAATATTTTCCATCAACCACCACTTAGCTGTCTTCTTAGAGAAAGCCAGACTTCAAATCCAAACTGCTAAATCACCCTCAATCCCATGTCTCTGCATTTTCTCCAACAGCCTACAATGTGGAACCTTATCAAAGGCCTTTCCTGAAGTCCATGTACACCACGTCAACTGCCCTACCCTCATCTACATGCTTGGTCACCTTCTCAACAAACTCAATGAAGTTTGTGAGACATGACCTGCCTTTGACAAAACCATGCTGACTATCTACAATCAAATTGTTGCTTGGTAGATGATGATAAATCCTATCTCTTATAATCCTTTCCAAAACTTCTCCGACAACAGATGTAAGGCTCCCTAGTCTATAATTACCTGTGTCATCTCTACTGTCCTTCTTGAGCAAGGGCACAACATTTGCAATCCTCCGGTCCTCTAGTACTAAACATGTAGGCAATAACGACTCAAAGATCAAAGCCAAAGACTCTGCTATCTCTTCCCTAGCTCCCCAGAGAATCCTTGGATAAATCCCATCTAGCACAGGGGACTTGTCTGTTTTCATTCCTTCTAGAATTGATAACACCTCTTCCTTATTAACCTCGAACCTTTCTAGTCTAATATCTCATATCTCATTCTTCTCCTCTACAATATTCTCCTTTTCCTGAGTGAAAACTGATGAGAAATACTTGTTTAGCACTTCTCCGATCTCCAGAGTTCACACTCAACTTCCCACTTCTGTCTTTGACTGGCCCTATTCCTACCCTAGTCATCCTTTTATTCCTCACATACCTATAGAAGGCTTTAGGGTTCTCCTTTATTCTACCTGCTAAAGACTGCTTATGTCCTCTCTTTGCTCTTCTTAACTTTCTCTTTAAATCCTAGCTAATCTGTAACTCTCCATCGCCTCATCTAAACCATCTCGTCTCATTGTCACATTAAGCCTCCTCCTTCTGCTTAACAAGAGATGCACTTTCTGTAGTAAACCACGGTTCCCTTTCCTTGTCACTTCCTTCCTCCCTGACGGGCTTATCTATCAAGGACACGCAATATTTGTTCCTAAAACCAACTCCACGTTTCGCTTGTCTCCATCCCCTGCATTTTACTACACCATTCTTTGCATCCAAAGTGTTGTCTAATCGCATTATAATTGCCCTTTCCCCATTGATAACTCTTGTTCTGTGGCATGTACAGATCCCTTTCCATCGCTAAACTAAACATAATTGAATTATGGTCATTTTCTCCAAAGTGCTTACCTACCATTAAATCAAACACCTGGCCTGGTTCATTACCAACCACCAGATCCAGTGTGGCCTCCCCTCTTGTCAGCCCTTCGACATACTGTGTTAGGAAACCCTCCTGCACAAATTGGGCAAAAACTGATCCATCCGACGTACCAGAGTTGTAGGTTCCCAGTCAATGTTGGGGAAGTTAAAGTCCCCTATAATGACCACCCTGTTCCTTTCACTCCTACCTAGAATTGTTTTGCCGATCCTCACCTCCACCTCCCTGGAACTCTGTGGAGGCCTATAAAAAAACTCCCAGCACTGTGACCTCTCCTCTCCTGTTTCTAACTTCAGCCTATACCACCTCAGTAGATGAGTCCTCTCAAAAGTTATTTCAGCCACAGTTATACTGTCCTTGAAGAACAAAGCCACACCTCTTTTTTTTTAAATCGCCTTGCCTGTTCTGAATGAATGATTTAAATCCTGGAACATGTAACATCCATTACTGACCCTGCTCTATCCATGTCTCCAAAATGGCCACAACATTGAAATCCCAGGTACCTATCCATGCTGCAAGCTCACCTACCTTATTTCGGAAACTTTTGGCATTGAAGTAGAAACCTTTCACTCCAGCTTGCTGCCAGCACATTCCTGTGACCGTGAAATCCTGTCCATGTCCTCCCTACATCATGGACCTTAGCATCTGGAAGGCAACGCACCAACAGTGAGCTTTGTTTGTTCCCAATAAACCTAACAATTGAATCCCCAATGGCTAACACCCTCTTCCTTTCCCTTCTTCCCTTCTGTGAATTAGGGACAGACTCTGCACCAGAGACATGCACCCCATTGTATTCCCCTGGTAAGTTATTCCCCCCTCACAGTATCCAAAACAGTATACTTGTTTTTCAGGGGAACAGCATAATTAAGTCAGGTTTGGATAGCATAACTTATCCAGTATTCTGTTTTCCACTCTTTGTATTTTATTCCATAATTCTGTAAATAAATCTCATTTGTTTAAAACTTGGCAGTCGACCCAGCTAATTTACACTGGGAATATCCACTATACGCCTAGTGAAACAAATAGTTAAGTTATGGTCTGGGATACCTGCTTCAAAATGTTTTGAGGGGTCTGGCTGAGTCCATAACAACCAGAATGTCAAGGAGTCTTTTGGATAGTGCTAAAAATGTTTTGTCATAGTCCTTGATATGTGTCCCACTTTAAAATCAAGTGGGAAACCATGCTTGTTAAAGACTGACTTCTGTAAAATTTATTTGCCATTTAACAATTGGTGGATACCCTCCACATCTGTTTATTTAAATAATTGGAAAGTTGAGGTTGACTGGAAATTGCTGTAATGTACACCTGGTAGACAAAAGTCTAGTGGGAGCAGCCAGTTGGAAAATTGACCCTGGAGTCTCTTATCTCAAGTTTTAAAACCAGTTTCTACTGCATAATTACTACTTTGGGAATAAGTGATATGAATCAGAAATTGTGATAACAATAGGATTGAACGGCAGCTTGCACATGTACGCAGCATTTAAAACCGAGAAACATGTATTGAAGTGTTTTACGGATGATAATTTGGCAGCAAAAGTGATGCCAGGGCAAAGTTACCGACGGAGTTGTTTAAAAGCTTGATCAAAAAATTGGGTTTTGAAGTTCTCCTATTGAGAGGTGGAGAGATTTCTGGAGAAAATTCTAAAGCTTGAGTCTTGATTTATGTTTGATCAAAGGCATAAGCACCAATGGTGAAGGAGAAATGAGCAGGCAAAGCATGAATCAAAGAAAAGAGATTCTCTTTTGATTTCAGGGTGTAGGATTGCTAATTGCTGTCAATGTGGTAGTGAGATGCATCCTTGATTACTGCAGTTCATTGGGTGTAGGCGCATCCACAGTGCTGTTAGGCTTGATGTCCCTGGATTTTGACCTAATGACAGTGTGCGGACACTGATATATTTCCAAATCGGGGTGGTGAGTAGCTTGGCAAAGAACTTGCAGCCCATAATGTTCTCATGTATCTGCTGCTGGGTCCTTTGAGATAGCACTGGTCATGGTTTTGGAAGGTGCTGTCTCAGAATATGTGGTGAATATTTGCAGTGCCACCTCATACATGGTATATATTGCTGCGATTGTGTGTTGGTGGAGGGAGCACTGCCACCATTCCACAAACAATCAGGTGGTCTGCTTGGTGCCGAATGGTGTCAGCTTCTGAAGTGTTGTTGGAGTTGTACTCACCTAAACAAGTTGGAGAACCAACAAAATTATAGAGAAGTTAAACAGGCTGGAGCAGGTTTTGAAGAAGTCATGCTGGATTGAAGATTAACTCTGTTTCTCTCTCCACAGATGCTGCCAGATCTCCTGAGTTTTTTTCTAGTATTTTCTGTATTTTCTTCAGATTTACAGCATTTTCTGTAGTTTGCTTTTATTGAGCAAGCATGAATGTTCTATCAGTCCTGACGTGTGCCTTGTAGATAGTTTTGGGCTTGGGGGAGACAGGATGTGAATTACTTGCTGCAGGATCCTTAGCCTCTGAACTGATATTGTAGCACATTATTTATAAGGCTAGTCCTGTATGCTTTCCGGTTAGTGATAACCCCAGGTTAATGTTGGAGAATTCAGAAATTGCAATGCAGTATGGTATGGTTTAGATTTTTTCTTTTTGATGATGCTATTGCCTAACACTTGTGTGGCATGAATGTTGCTCGTTGCTTGGACCATTAGATATAGAAGCAGAATTAGACCATTCGCACTATTGAGTCTACTCTGCCATTTGATTATGCCTGATATGTTTCTCAACCCCATTCTTCTGACTTCTCCCTGTTACCTTTGATCCCCTTATTAATCAAGAACCTATCTATCTCTGTCTTAAATACACTCAATGACTTGGCCTGTCAGCCTGCTGTGGCAGTGAGTTCCACAGATCTTCCACCCTCTGGCTGAAGAAATTCCTCCTTCTCTCAGTTCTAAAGGGTTGTCCCACCACTCTGAGGCTGTGCCTTCTGGTTCTAGTCTCTTATGAGTGGAAACCATCTTCTCCCCATCTACTCCATTCAGGCTTCTCAGTATTCTAAATTTAAGTGGTATCCCCCCCCTTCATTCTTCTTGTTTGCATTAAGTACAGACCCAGAGTCCTCAACCTTTTTTTATGACAAGCCCTTCATTCCTGGGATCATTCTGGACCTCCTCCAATACCAGCCCAAAATTGCTCAGTTTTCCAAATGCAGTCTGACCAAACGCTCATCTCTACTCTTGTATGCTAGCCCTCTCAAAAGGAATCCTAAAATTGCATTTGCCTGCTTAACTGACGACTAAGCTTGCACGTTAACCTTAAGAGAATCCTGAACTAAGGCTTCCAAATCCCTTTTGTGCATCAGGGTTTCCAAAGTCTTTCCCTGTTTAGACCATAGTCTGTCTCTTCTTCCTACCAACCCGTTCTTCCCAACGCTTCACTTTCCCACATTGTATTCTACATGCTACTTCCTTGCCCACTTGCCTAGCCCAAGTCCTCCTCAAGTCTTCCCCCAGTCTTCCCACTTCCTGAACACTACCTGTCCCTCAACCTATGTTTGCATCATCTGCAAACTTAGCAACAATCCTCTTAATGATGGCCCCTCGACAGCAGCTGCCATCCTAAAAGTTACCCGTTTACCCCCACTCTCGCCTTCTGCCAGTCAGCCAGTCCTTATCCATGTCAATAACTTGCCCCTTAGACCATGGGCTTTCTTTCTTATCACTTGTCAGCCCAAGCCTGGACATTGTCTTGCTGCAATTGGATTAAAACTACTTCAGTATCTGAGGTATTGAGAATGGTGCTAATATAGTGCAATCATTAGTGAACGACCCTAGTTCTGGCCTTATGATAATGAGAAGTTCATTGATGAAGCAACTGAAAATGGTTGGACTGTGGACACTACCTTGGGCAATTCCTGCAACATGTCCTGGAGCTGGCCAATTCCACTGAGCATGGTGGTGCAGCACAGTACGATGGAGGACCTCCTTGATGTGAAGACTGCATTTTGTGTGCACAAGAACAGGTGGTTATTCTATCAATGCTGTTACGGACTGATGCAGGATTCAAGGATACATTGATGATTCTATTTAAATCTGAGAATAAAAATATTCAATTTGAGGCATTTCAGGCCAATGTTAGTCACTAAAGAGACATCATACAAAGTGTGATAGTAGATTGGCCATATTTTCTCATAACAAATTTTATCTGGAATTTGAGGTAGTCAAAGTATTGTTGAATCTGTCAGTGACAAAGGTGATTATTGAGGATTTCTTCTGCCAACCATTGTTTTTAGACATCCAGGTTTAATCTCTGCAGCTGTGTCTCAAAACAGTTCCCATCTCCTCTAATCCACCATTCACCTGCCCACTTTGAAGGATTATAAAAAAGTCCTTTTCAATATGTCCTTTTGCTTAGCATCATTTTATTTTGTCTCTCTCAATAAAAATCCTTGGCTGTTCTTGTTTTGTTAATTTTGTATAAATCCAATTTGTTCCTGTCACATGGTGGTTTATTTGTTTTTATTCAAAATCCTGCACACACCGGTAACGAAAATTATAATGGATTCAGAAGAACATTTTGACCCCTAACCTACATTTGTTATCCAAGTGACATCCTTGATTCTTCTATCCTCTATCACGTAATTGTCCATGTTTGCTTTTGACCCAAAGAGTGTGGTACTCATATGCTAATGAAAAATCCTTTTAGTTCTATTTTAATGTTTTTTAAAAAGAAGACATTTTGATGCTGATCAATGAACATCAACAGGTCTAGCAACATCAGTTGTGTTGAAAGGTCAGTGGACTCAAAACTGTTTTTCTCTCTGCAGATGCTGCCAGACCCGTTCAGTTTCTCCAGCACCTTCTGTTTTTGTTTCAGACCTCCAGTGTCCACAGTTCTTTGCTTTGTTTTGATGCTGATTGCCTTTCTTGTGTGTGTCACTAACCTTACGCTCTTATCCTCACTCTTAACTGGGACACTTGATACAAAATACATTAATGACAGCATGCTACTCTTTGTTACTCCGTTAGTAAATATTAGCCTAGACTGGGAAGTGCTTATGATTATAATAGTAAAATATATATCAGGTGCTGTAATAAACATCTGGTGAATTTTTCGTATCATGTTACCTATGACTAACTCTTATGCCATAGGAGTTAACATAAACATCACCATATCCAGTACAAATACTTTGCTGAAAGCAAAACTGACATCACCACAGTAATAGTTCACTTTTTAAAGATGTCATGCACCTAGACTATGGCATTCTCTCAGGAAAAAAATCACAAAGAATGGATGTACAAGTTTAATAGAAAAAAAGGGGTCAATAAATGGGCTAAATTATTTAAACATGCATTGCTTTGAATGGTGCAATTGCAAGAAACTTGCAGGCTGGGCAGTTGAGTGAAAAATAGGTTGCTATACAGTTTATTGATTTGAAGGAGCCGGTGTTGGACTGGGGTGCACAAAGTTAAAATTCATGCAACACCAGGCTATAGTCCAACAGGTTTATTTGGAAGCACTAGTTTTCGAAGTGCTGCTTCTAGAAATTTGTTGGACTATAACCTGGTGTTGTGTGATTTTTGACATTGTTTAATGTGAGATGGTAGGTATGGCAAGAAAAACAAATGCCACCAATGCCTTAGAAAATAAATTGTGTGGGATAGAAGAACAAATGAATCTAAAGGATTCAGGTGAATAAATAATTAAAAACAGCACCATAGATGACTTTCTTAAAACAAAAAGTGACTAAAAATGTTAATAAAATACTGGGATTTATTTCTAGGGTTGTAGAATTGACCAGTAGTGAAATTTATATGAAACGTGTTTAAGACCTTGGCCAGGCCACACTTAAGAGTACTGTGTACAATTCTGGTTTCCATATTAGAAAAAGGACATGGGAGCATTTTGAGTACAAAAAGATTTGCAAGGATGATACCAGAACTGAAGAGATTACAGCTATTGGGGAACATGGACCAGGTTGGAACCTTTCTTTAGAGACATAATAGATTTTTTAGCAACTTAGAATAATTTGTATTTATGTAGCACCTGATAAAAAATGTCCCAAAGCACTTCACAGGAGCATTACAAAACAAAATATGGCATTAATTCACATAGAGAACTTCTATGAACTCTGTCAAAAAGGAATTTTAAGGAATGGCTTAAAGGAGGAACGAAATTGAAAACATCGAGGGTATTCCAGAGGTTCAGCTCTGGACAGTTGAAAATGTGGCTACTAGTGGTGAAGTTGTCAAATAAGTGCCATAAATACAGGGTAGTTTTGAATAAATCTAACAGAAATACAAATAAATTTCTTCACGCCAGAGTGGTTAGAATGTGGAACTTATTACTCTAAGAAGTGGTTAAAGCTAATAGCTTAGCTGCTTTCAAAAGGAAGCTTGATGAGTGCACCAGGGAAATAGGATGAGAGAGGTATGCTGAAAGGCTGAGAGTTGGATTGAATAATAAGAGAGTTACAAACAGTGCAGGCAAATTAGGCCAAATGACATTGTAAATAGGGCATAGACTGAGGAGTGGCAGATGCAGTTTAACTTGGATAAATGCAAGGTATTGCATTTGGTAAAGCAAAGAAGGGCAAACTCATACAGTTAATGGTAGGATCCGAGGTAGTTTGGCAGAACAGAGAGATCTAAGTTTCAGGTACATAATTCTTTGAAATTTGTGTTACATGTAGATAAGGTTAAGGCATTTGGTATGCTTGCCTTCATGTTGAAGTTGTGCAGGACATTGGTGAGGCCCTTTCTGGAGTACTCTGTGCAGTTCTGATTGCTTTGCTATAGGGGGAATATTATTAAATTGGAGAGGATTCAGAAAAAAATTACCAAGATGCTTCCAGGGATGGATGGTTTGAGATATAAAGAGAGGGTGGATTGGTGGGACATTTTTCATGGAGTGGTTGAGGGGTGACATAGAAGTTTATAAAATCATGAGGCAAATAGATAAGGTGAATGGCAATGGCCATTTCCTTAGGATGGGGGAGTTCAACACAAGGAGGCATATTTTTAAGGTGAGAGTTTTCAAAAGGACATAAGGAGTAACTTTCTTTTACACAGTTCATTCCATCCATGAACCATGAGAGGAAGTGGTGGATGCAGGTACAGTTACAACATTTTTAAGAGATTTGGATAAGTGCATGAATAGGAAAGATTTGTCCCAGATTCCTCCAAACATCAGCCTTGAGACTAGTTTGTTTTGGGAATGAAGTAGGTGTGGACTAGTTGGACTGAAGGGTCTGTTACCATGCTGTATGCCTATGCAAGAATAAAGAAGTAATTTGTGTAAATCACTGGTTAAGCTACATTTGTGACTGGATTTAAAGCTGTTCTGTTAGTAGGACAGAGGATAACTTACTGTGATCTTCCTACATGCCCCTGTCCCACCTTAAATGTGTGTTGGTGGCACTAGGTGGTCCACTTGCTCTTTCCCGATGAGCCACTTAAAGGTCTCATGTCGTAACTGATAGATTTAATTGGCAGTGGGAGAGGCCTTCATCAAGAGGCAGGCTCAACAGGTTTCCCTGTGCAGATTGATGTCAGTAGTTGAGATATCCTTAATTGATAGTACCTGAGCTCAATGGAGTGCCCCAATTTTCATGTTTCTCTCCCTGAATTCCAGTCTCTACTCCTCTAGCCTGGGTATCCCCAATTAGTGTTGTGAAAAGCCCCAGCCATACCTAATGGATCGAGCACTTCATGCTGGAAATACTGTGGAGATATTAACCTTCAGCCGTTTATTCTAGTGGGTGGCATGATGGCTCTGTGGTTAGCACTGCTGCCGCACAGCGCCAGGGACCCAGGTTCAATTCCCACTTCAGGCGACTGTCTGTGTGGAGTTTGCACATTCTCCCAGTGCCTGTGTGGGTTTCCTCCGGGTGCTCCAGTTTCCTCCCACAATCCAAAGATGTGCAGGCCAGGTGAATTGGTCATGCTGAACTCCCCATAGTGTTCAGGGATGTGTAGGTTAGGTGCATTAGTCAGGAGTAAATGTAGGGTAGGGGAATGAGTCTGGGTGGGTTATTCTTTGGAGGGTCAATGTGGACTTGTTGGGCCAAATGGCCTGTTTCTATACTGTAGGCCATCTAATCTAAGACAAGGATGTCTTGTCCCTGAGGAATGAAAATTCCTTCTCCAGTCTGCCAGTGTTCTCCTGTGGACAAGTGGAGAATGATGAATCCAGTGTGTTATATAATCCAACCAATGGTGTTTTAAACCCCTTTTCTTCTAAAACAGGATGTTAAAATCAGAGCTTGTGATTAGCATAAATCCAGACAGATGGTACCAGGTTTGGGAAACTGTTGTTATGATGAAAGTAAAGAAGTGTTAGAACTGACTTAAACAGCTCTCAGATGGTGTAAGATAAGTGGTTTTCTTTCCCCCAAGTTTTTATTAAAGCTTTTGACCAGGTCAAGTGAGCTTAGAAAGATTTGTTTTCTTGGGTAGGTGGTGTGACCAATGATAGGTAAATTGTTATTGAGGAAAGAATTTAGAATAAATTTATTTATACAGATTTTTTTTTGAAGCCGGGAATTATTTGCCTCAGAGGCTATGAAAGAGGTGGATAAATATTTTGAAAAAGTGTAAAATGCAAAAAGTAGAAGAAAAGCAGTCCCCTTTAGGGTAAAGCCAGATAAATACTAAGCAAAAATTTCTTTCAGTGATGCAAATGCTAAGTTTCTGTAGAAACTCAATTCATAGAATCCAACATCTGAGTCCATAAGACATAGGAGTGGAAGTAAGGCCATTCGGCCCATCGAGTCCACTCCGCCATTCGATCATGGCTGCTGGGCACTTCAACTCCACTTACCCACATTCTCCCCGTAGCCCTTAATTCCCCGAGACAACAAGAATCTATCAATCTCTGCCTTGAAGACATTTAGCATCCCGGCCTCCACTGCACTCTGCGGCAATGAATTCCACAGGCCCACCACACTCTGGCTGAAGAAATGTCTCCGCATTTCTGTTCTGAATTGACCCCCTCTAATTCTAAGGCTGTGTCCACGGGTCCTAGTCTCCTCACCTAACGGAAACAATTTCCTAGCATCCACCCTTTCCAAGCCATGTATTATCTTGTACGTCTCTATTAAGTCTCCCCTTAATCTTCTAAACTCCAATGAATACAATCCCAGGATCCTCAGCCATTCCTCATATGTTAGGCCTACCATTCCAGGGATCATCCGTGTGAATCTCCGCTGAACAAGTCCCAGTGCCAGTATGTCCTTCCTGAGGTGTGGGGACCAAAACTGGACACACTACTCCAAATGGGGCCTAACCAGAGCTTTATAAAGTCTCAGTAGCACAATGGTGTTTTTATATTCCAACCCTCTTGAGATAACTGACAACATCGCATTTGCTTTCTTAATCACAGACTCAACCTGCATGTTGACCTTGAGAGAATCCTCGACTAGCACTCCCAGATCCCTTTGTACTTTGGCTTTACGAATTTTCTCACCGTTTAGAAAGTAGTCTGTGCTTTTATTCTTTTTGCCAAAGTGCAAGACCTCACATTTGTTCATGTTGAATTCCATCAGCCATTTCCTGGACCACTCTCCCAAACTGTCTAGATCCTCCTGCAGCCTCCCACTTCCTCAGTACTACCTGCCTGTCCATCTATCTTCATATCATCGGCAAACTTCACTAGAATGCCCCCAGTCCCTTCATCCAGATCATTAATATATAATGCGAACAGCTGTGGCCCCAACACTGAACCCTGCGGGACACCGCTCGCCACCTGCTGCCATTCTGAAAAAGAACCTTTTATCCCAACTCTCTGCCTTCTGTCAGACAGCCAATCCTCAATCCATCCCAGTAGCTCACCTCGAACACCATGGGCCCTCACCTTGCTCAGCAGCCTCCCGTGTGGCACCTTATCAAAGGCCTTTTGGAAGTCTAGATAGACCACATCCACTGGGTTTCCCTGGTCCAACCTGCTTGTCACCTCTTCAAAGAATACCAACAGGTTTGTCAGGCATGACCTCCCCTTACTAAATCCATGTTGACTTGTTCTAATCAGACTCTGCTCTTCTAAGAATTTAGAAACCTCATTCTTAATGATGGATTCTAGAATTTTGCCAACTGGAGTCACTTAACTCCAGACTCAATTTCTGTATTGGACAACTATAAAGGTAATGTTTTTCTCTATCCTGTTAAATTTTCATTTATAGATCTAGTTTAATCTTTGATGATCAAGGTCAATTTCCCCTTATCTTGCTATGTTAGCATCACTGTTTTGTCGGATCATCAGAATTCGCCTGAGTGACCAAAGCTGGAGAAGAATTTGCTGGAACTTTTATGCCTCTTTGGTGTCAGGCTACTCGTGCACAATTGTAGCCATATCGATGTTCAAGGAGAATACAGTCAGGTTCAGTTGTGATAAATGCTCAGAGTTGAATATCCTATGTACACTTAACATCCAGGATCCTACATGAAGACCAGGGCAAGATTTCATGAAATTTATCAAGTGGTGTTAAGTTTAAATGATACCCTACAAAAATCTCAGGTTATGCAAATATGGAAAATGAGATTGATGATTGTTTTAATCCTTTCAAAATTTTTTAATTTAATACATTTGTAGTAATATCAATTCTGTTCTGCACTTATCACTTTTTGTGCTGCAGTGGAGCTGGCAATGATCATGGATAGGCTGTATGGTGGAGTATGCTATGCTGGCATTGACACTGATCCTGAGCTGAAATACCCAAAAGGCGCAGGGCGTGTGGCTTTTTCAAATCAACAAAGCTATATTGCTGCTATCAGTGCACGCTTTGTTCAGTTACAGCACGGAGACATTGATAAACGGGTAAGTGATGATGAGTGCACACTTTTTAAATATTTGGACAGTCAGGAAAAATTGATTCTAAATCATAGAATGAAAATTTAAGGGGGTGATGGTGTAGTCATTGCAGTCATTCAGAGACCCAGATAATGCTCTGGGGATCTGGATTCCAAACCCATGGCAGATTCAGAGAGGAACTGTCTGCTGGTTGGAGTTATATCTAGCACAATGGAACTTGGTTGTAGCTGTTGGAGGTTAGCTATTTTAGCTCCAGGATAGTTCTGCAGGAGTTTCCCAGACTAGTATCCTTGGTTCATGTCCACATCTTGCTGCATTTGGACAAAGTCCAATTTGTTGTAATAAATATTTGTGCCAAACAAGTGACTGACAAAGACTATCTCCAAAGAAAGAGAATCTGGCCATCATCTTTTTAATGTATGAGCATCAACTAATCCTTCACTATCATCATCCTGGGCTTACCATTGACCTGAAACTGGACTAGCCATATAAATATTAAGATGCTTTCATTTAAGCTCTGTAGGGGAAAAAGTTATCTGCTTAACCAATAAGAGAAATGTTGGCTTTAATGATTCAGCTTTGCTGCTTGGCACATTTTAAGTCATTTTTATTGGTAAATTTATTGCTTGTTGTTGTTTTTGATTAAATTCATATTTACTATTGTGGCAACCCTCGTGAAATTTGATCACAAGCCTCCCAGGAAGAATGGAAATTGAAATGTTCCCCCTCACTAACACCGCACACGCACGCGCACACACAAAAAACACCCCCACCAAACACCCAAAAAGATTGAGATCCTGATATAGAAACACTAAGGAGAGCAAGTGTATGGGAGCACTCCCAAACACTCACTCCAAAACGTATTTCTAGTTTTATTGTTGTTTCATTTCTACACTTAGGTAAAATGTTACAATTTATTTAGTTCTTTTGTTTCAAAAATTGCTAATTACATTTTAGTTTTGGGAAAAATATTATTGCTGCCTATAGTTTGGTCCTTGTTTGTCATAATTTTGGCAAGAAGTGTAATGGTTTCACTTTCCACAAAAGTTTAGATCACAATGCTGTGCTGCTTTGCTCATTGCATTTACAGCACTGCCACTTTTAATTAGCATGGAGACAATTATGGGAGCAAGTGGGCTTTTGAAGCTGGAGAGTCAATTGGCGGTCTTACAGCTTGAAAATCACGCTGTAATGGCAGCTAAATAATAGGTCCTTTAATTTCAATTTGAACAATAAACTCATGGAATTAGGCCATCATTACGGGATAGGGAGGAACCCATGGGGTTGCACTTGCATACGTATATAGGCCCTTTGGGCTTGTTTACAGTGCTTGCCCTCATTTGATGGCAGGTGGCCACCTACAGGCAGTTGAACTACCCCCATCAGTGCAGGAAACTGGAGGGAAACTAGAAAATTAAAGTTGGCCTTTTCTAATTGGATAACAAAGCTCCAGATGGCAACCAGCTGCATGGTGTAGGCAGCCACACCAACCCTGATCTTCCACCATTAAAATGATAGGAATCATGTTTGGAAACTGACACATGACCAGTGACTGCACTTTTAGCGTACACCTGCCTCTATTACCATGACCAGAAGGGGCTTGAAATAGACCCACATCCAAAAATGGTCCTGAGTATTTCCAGGATTTTCAGTTTTTGAATCAGAACAAGTGAGAAAGCAGTTTGGCAGATCTTTTGTGTAAGCTTTTTAATTGATGAAAGCAAAAGGTTGTGATGCCACCCTTTTATTTCTCATGATTAGGGTGTTGTGCAATTCTAGAAACTGTATCAAAGGTTTTAGTGCTTTTACCTGTTTACCATTTATCTCACGTCAAATAATGGCACTCTTGTGTTTCGTTTTTAGGTGGAAGTCAAGCCATATGTCCTTGATGATCAGCTGTGTGATGAATGCCAGGGTACCCGTTGTGGTGGGAAATTTGCTCCATTCTTCTGTGCCAATGTCACATGTCTGCAGTATTACTGTGAATACTGCTGGGCTGCCATACATTCTCGTGCTGGGAGAGAGTTCCACAAGCCACTTGTGAAAGAAGGAGGAGACCGTCCACGTCAAGTTCCTTTTCGTTGGAACTAAGATATTTAAACCTGATTCTCGTGGCAAGATAAGAGTGCTGTATGGCTGCAGACACCAGATTAGCTAGGATACTAAATAAGTGCATTCTTCTACTGCCTCATCCCAGATTTCAAAATGTATGTCTCAAATTTTCACTTCAAAACAATTGGGTTAACAGTTTCGGTGTTTTTTTAGAAACATTTACTGATTTGTGATAACACTGGATATTTGATCCTTAGCTTAAAGAAATAATACAGATTCAGTCGATGTGCAAGATTGAGATTTCTGAGTCATGTGCTTACACAGCTTGGTGCTGTACTTGATAGGAATGTCCTGTTGAGGAAACTGTGATTGAGAACTAGTTTTAGTTGTATAGACAGAATCTAAAATTAATGTGAAGTTATACTGCAGCCCTTTTTGTGTTTGGATTTTCAATTAAATTATATCTAAAGTAGGGGAATAGCACTATGTATTATATAAAACACTTGGATTTGCCCTCCCACAATATGAATCCCAATTTTTTTTTTCAAACTGTGTCAGTGTGCTTTTTAAAAGTTGTTTCTAACACACTACAGGCTTTACTAACAGGTATGGGGTAAAAGCTTTTGGTGCTTCCCTATCAATTCACCACAACCCCAAAATACGCAATGTAAGAAAGGGGTTTAGATTGCTGCTACGGTTGAAGTATGCACTTATTTCAGAAATGAGAAACCACAATTTGAAGATCTGCCGCCCCTAAAAGTTTACCAAAGTTGTTCAGATTGACACAATGTAATTGTAGAGAGGCATTTTCCTTGCTGGAAGAGATTTTATACCTTTATTTTTTTGATGTTGCTATTTACAAAGTCGACTTGATCTACTAATATATTGTCACGTGTCAGCTTTTGCTCTCCATTTTGACACACAAAAAGTAATACCTCAATTGTAGCCTTGATTTATATTTTTTTATTTTTAGTGATGCTGTTTAATTGCAAGAGACAATAGGAGCCTTGCTGCTGTTTAGATGGTATGACAAATACCATTTCTTTCCCAGTAAAATGGGAATTAGAAGTAACAAAGAAAAAGGCTACAATGCAACACAACTAGATGTAGCACAGGCTATGGCTTCAGCTGCCTAAGATTTTTTTAATTTTATTTTTTATGTGGAATAGTATGAATGATTGAATGTTTACTAGTACACCTGTTTTGCATGCACTATATATTCATACATTTTCCCATTATCTACAGTACTTATTCTGCCTAAAAATCTTTGTTTATAAAATTACATTTTGAAAATGTAAATGGCATACAACAAAGGAAACACTGAACACTGTTTGAGTGCCAAGGTGCATGTTTGTGTTACTATAGGTTAGCATGTGGTGTCATGACACTCTTAAGTGTATACTATGCAGGTTGGCTTTAAGTGGTACTGCGCCCTTGCAAAGGCGACGTAGGTGCTGGACTGCATTGAAGGAATTATCTCCTTGTGATTATTGCGTGATTCAGCCAAAGGTGGTTATGCATTTGTGATTTTTAAAAATTATATGTGAAAGGTTATTGCTCCTCACTCTTGCTATTTTTTTTCTGATACAGTGCATAGCATCTTCAAACTCCTGCAAACCAAAGACTGGATTACTCACTGCGAATTGCTGACTTGTGACCTACAAGTAATACACTGATAATAGCATTAAAATTCTTCCTTTGAAATAATAGGGTTTAAATAACTAAACCAGGTCAAAATGGAGGCATTTGCTGTTAAATTATCAAGTTTAAATAGTTTAAATTTGATCTATGTTTTGACCACAGTGGTGTCAAACTAACAGCAGCAGAGAGTTGTGAGGGTGCTTATCATTTAGCTCGTCAGGGATTTACTATAAAGAATATGTAATTCTTAGTGGCAATCTTTAAGCTATAGAAACTGCTGGTTATCATCCTTTCTTGGTGTACTGGTGTGCTGTTGTGCCATTCCTGCCCAACTCTGGTGTTTGTGGGTGTAGTGAATTAGCATTTTTGAAATTTGACACTGAAAGATAACTTTTCTACTAGTTGACTTCCTTTTTAGGTAACATATTCTACCTTTGAGCTTTTTGGTATGTTGTTTCTCTAGTTGGCTTTTTGTTCCCCTTTTGTTTTTATATACATGTCAACATTTGTTATGCACTACTTTTGTAAATCTTTTTTTTTCCCAACAGTTAATATTTTTAAGCTCACTTTTTCACTGGCATCTCTTTTGCAATACCTCGATTTTTCATAATCTGAAAGAGATTAATAGTTTTTTCTATGTTTGTTATTCGAAGATTTGCACATATATCGTTAACTTAATTGTGCAAAGAAATGAGTTGAAGCAATCAATTTTGTTTCCATTTTCTTTCCTTTTTTCTTTTAACATTTGAAGGCAAAGAGAATTTTGAATATCATGAACATTAGGGATCAGCAATGCTGTTGATAAAACTGCAGAGTCTGAAAAACATAGTCATCGAAAATATAATCTCCCAGCTCCAGGTGTTGATGTTCATAAGTCTAAAGTAATAATACAGTAAATATTAGAACCTGGTTGCAATATCAGCCCTATCCTCATTGTTAAATGTGGATTCTAGTTTCTTCCAATACTACACTGTATTTTCAGCAAATATTCTTTTGAAAATGATCATATAGACTCCTTTTCACAGTTCCTGTATCTATGGTACAGTAGCTGACCTGGCACAAAGTTCAATACAAAAGACACACAGAACAATTAGCAGTAAACTTTGACACATGGATTCTTAGGTGTTTGATGGTTAGAACAAGATTTACTGGTTTTTTTATAGACAAAACCAGGTTTAACTGCCATCAAGTTACCTCAATTCTAGATAGTGTGCAAGGCTGAAACAATTAAGAAAATAAAAGCATGCATGTAAACAAAAAAAATGTAAACTTCAAAACTAACTTGTTTATTGTGTGTTGTAAAGTTGTTTACAAAGGTTAAATTTCATTTCTCACTTGCCCATAGCATGGCAAATATATCCTCATACACAGACCTCTGCAGAATGCATGATTTTAAATCTGATCTTGTGGTTCAAGAAGGAAAGGATTTTATGAATGCCATTGGAAGGACTTGATAATTTATTCTTTGTCTGGATTTTTAAGAATTTCTTACAAAGTTACAGAAGACTTGAATGTGGTAAATTGTGGAAAGTTAATGTCATATTGTTATGTGCAATACTTTTTTTCTAACTTCTGAAAAAACTTTACAGTGTAAACCTTTTAATGCGATTTTTTTTAATTGCAAACATTCAGATTAATATGTTGTCCACAATGTCATTTTCTACTGTTATTATATTCCCTTTTATCTTACTGATATTTGTAAATTCAGAATATGATCTTTGTACTAATATAAATAATTGAAGTTATTTTTAGATATGGACTAAAGGAAAAATGTGCTTGTTTGCTTATTTTTGTTACCTTACTTTAAAAAGTAGCAAAGACTACTTTTCTCAGCAGCATTATAATAATTGGGTCAATATCCTGTCCAGCATTTTATTTTTGGTATTTTAAATTGAAATGTATAATTAGTTTTTTATCATTTGACCATTCAGATTTTTTATGTTGTAATATTTTTGATTGTGCAGCTTTTTTAATATTTTAAAATGTCTAGTTTTTATTGAAAGCTTAAGTATTCAACACTGTATGGCAAATATTCATAAAAAGAATAGTTATTTGTGGAAGATGGCCATCAGTGGTGTGTCTCTGTGGCTGAATTCTTTGTGCTTTTCACTGTGTTTGGGGAGGTTGTAGTGATGATTAACAATTTTAAATAAAGGAAACTCATTTTTATTAATATTTGTTCACTTTTTGAGTTGATATTTTATGTATCCCCTCTACTAAATTATTTGGTGCAAAAATGTCCCTTTGCAGCTTGTTTGTTGAAGTGGTAGTAAAACATAATGTTGTTAAAGTTTTATGCCAACTATTTATAACACTCAGTAATTTTAAAATATTTGTAATGTGAAATGTTGAATGATTAAAGTGTTTCAATGTACTGTAAATGTCTGAGCTTTATACTAACACTGGTCTGCAAATTATTTTTTATTTATTTGTTTTGAACAGATAGCTAACCATTGCCTATACTGCTTCTATGTATTGCATCTTGAAATGTACCCAATACAGTATTCATGTTTTTATTGAAGGTCGTTTTAGTGTTCCTGCCTGTCTCTCTTAGTCTTTTAACATTGGTTTTAGAGGCCAGTTTCATATCAACTATTGCAACACAAGGGACTTGTTTATATGAGACTTCAAATGTACCACATGTTTAGTTACACTTTACAAATAACTAGGTTTAAGTCTACATGTGAAACGCCAAGCAACTCTAAAGAATGAGAAGAAACATATATAGCATGTTAACATTAAAAAAAAGTTTCCGTTACATTGTGTGGAACAAATCACAGTTATGCACTGTTAAAATTAACTAATATTTGTGATACTAAAGAATTTTTAAAAATAAACCTGGTATACATTGAGAACCCATTTCAAGAGCCATAACTATCAGAGTGCATTACATCAGTCTCTCAAAATTTAAGATCTATTGGTGCTCTTCAGTCCAAAGGAATCTAGTAAATTCATAGGGCTTCTATGGTTACAGAAATAAAACATTTGGTCCATGCCAACTGAGTCCTTGCCACTTTCATCCTGTCCATTCCCTTTTGATATTACTCTTTTTTTTAACTATCTGTTTCCTTTTCAAAATAGTTTAATGTACAACTATTTATAGAAGACTTCAATCTCTTAAAAATGTCTTCTAACCTATATTTCATTTTTTGACTTTATTCAAACTTTATCTTAATATATTCATGTGACTGAAACTTTTTTTTTAATTATTCATTCAGAGGATCTGGGTGTCACTGTTTAGGCCGACATCATTGCCCATCCCTAATTGTCAAGAGGGTAGTTAACAGTCAGCCATATTGCTGTGCATCTGGAGTCATATGTAAGCCAGACCAGATAAAGATAGTAGTTTCCATCCCTAAAGGACGATAATGACATGGATGTTTTTTTCATGACCATCAACAACTGTTTCATGGTCATCATTAGATTTATTAATTCCAAATTTTTATTGAATTCAAATTCCACCTGCCATGACAACATTCAAACCAGAGTACCTAGAAAATTACTTGGGTCTCAAGGTAAATGGTTAAGCACAAGTACTTTAGGTCGTTGCCTCTCCTTCTGAAAATGTTTGTAATTAATTGGTTGTAGATCTCTAAGTAGGAAGAACATTGTCATTTATTTGTAAACTGCTATGCCCACACCACCTTCATGTTTCTTCAATTAATACTTTTTTTTTCTCCAAGGTCCATTATAACTCTTAAAATTTAAGTTCATCTTCATTGTAATTTGATGCATTCTTGTATATTTCAATATGACTAATGAGCAACTGTTGGAAATAGAAATTTTGAACTCAATATCAAATAAGGAATGCCCCAGATGGTAAAAACGATTAATAGGTCAGTTGTAAATTGGATTTTTTTACCAGAAACTACAAAGCATATGTAGATTGGAGGTGTAGGCTTTATGTTGAAATGATTTTTGACTTACTGTTGTTAGTTTTAATGGATGAGTTGGGTAAAGAACATTTTGAGATAATAGTACATATTAGTTACTTTGTCTGAATTCCATAAATGCAACCCCATCAGCAAGATATCTGGCTATTTTGAAGCTGTCAGCTGCAGGCACAAGGGAGTAGGTAAAATTGATTTTGCCCACTTCTTTTGGTTTGGAGATTTATTTTGCCTTGGTCTTTGTCAGCATTTTTCCAACCCAACTGAAATCTAGAATTCCAGAGCATAATGATAAACCCAAGTTCATCTTGCCTTGGCACCATACCTTAGTATTTTTTCCATTTTTTTTTGTTCAACATGTCTGCTGGTCACTCTAAAAACACTAGTTTTAATCATCTAAATGTAGACAGATTTTGAAGTTTGGTACAATGTGCATTTGTAATTTCCCTCATGATTTCTCAAGTTCACTCGTGCCATTAGAGAAAAAATATCTCTAACACAGTCACTCAGATTTTCAACTTGCCTTGGTTTTCTTGCAACTCTCAAATAACATTCAGACATTTTGGCGTTTCAAATAGTCTTTGGTAATTTTTACATATGTCTAGTTTTCTGTTGTGGTATTGTTTCAACCCTACAAGCACATTTGATTCAGTATTGAATATCCTACAAAAAAAAACATTTAAAAAAAGAGATGTAAGGAGTAGTGAATATTCCACTTGTGGTCAAGCTAGCTTAATAGCAATTTTTTTCAAAGGAGTCAAAGAATACTATCATCCCTTCATTGCTGAATTAGTATTAGGTGAATATTTATTGTTAAATCAAAAAAACAAATTCAAATAGTCTCTCAATCTGCCCGTTATTATTTATTCTCATTAACTGGACAATAAAAGATTGTAATTTAAGACATTTTTTAATTTCTGTTGCAGTGTGGGAGCGGTGAACCGAAATTTCATTTTCTTCAATATTGATTAGTCAGGCTCAGTTTGAGGTCCAGTCATCTTGGATAGAGCTTTTAATTTGAAATATTGCAAGTATTTTTGCCTGTAATACCCATCCATGAGAAGGGTGGAAGTGGGAAGGTGGCACAACACATCAGGTTTTTTTTTACTTTGTTTACTTTCTTGTCCACCCAAGGAGTCTTTATTCATGGAAGCAGTTTCCATTCTTCTCACCAACACGGCAGTGGATTAAACATCAAAAGAACTGCAGTGGTGGAAATCGTAAACAAAACCAGTTTTTGATGGAAATACAGGTCTGACAGCATCTGTGGAGAGAAATATTTTGGGCCCAGTTACTCTTCAGAGCATGTTTTTTCCAGCAGTTTGCATAGTGGTAAAAACATATACAGCAGGAAATCACACTCTAATGTAAATCATGTGGTTAATTAGCAATTTAGACATAGCGCAAATAATTACAGCAAATCCCTTACTAAAATCATTCAAAATCAGCACAATGGGTTAGGTACACTTTTGTCATTAATATCTTTCAGCAATACTTTTCTATTTAGCAACTCTTTGAAGAAATATACATCTTCTTGCTATCAAACTCAGCAGAAGTAGTATCTCTTAATATAACATTTTTTAGGTCAGCCCTTCTAGAAAAAGTGGCATCCTTCAAATATAAACATTCATAATTCATCACATCTCTATTTAAATCAGCGATGCAACATTGTCAGGAGAAATACTAGCCACCAGGACTAAAATTACTTTTAAAGTTTTAATCTCCAATAATTTGCCTTTAAATTCTTCAATTCCATGACAATGTAAATGCCGTTGGTGCTTTTAATTCACTCTTATCCTCTGCAATTTTTTTCACCACCTTGAGGAACATCTCTCTTTTCACTTTCAGTAGAATCTTGCTTACTATCAGCTGCTATATCTCTCCAGACGTGTGGGTTTCCAAACAATGATTTGCTGCCACCTAGGTATTTGGGGGAATAAAATGATAGCTATCAGTCAAATAGTGGCTTCTGGTTGTAGTAAACTCTACAGTCCTTGAAGTGTAGTCTAATACCTCCTGGAATATTATTTTAAAATTCTTCCATTAATAGCACCCCTCATTTTCATTGAATGATATGTTCCCTAGTAAATTTCACAAAGTTTGAGTCGTTTCCTTTGATTCTGAAATTTTAATAGGCTTTTGAAATGTGTTCATATGCATTTACTATCATAGACTTAAAGGTTTCATGCTCTGAAGACTTTGCATAAAGCCTTTCCTACAAAAAAAACTTGGTAAATGAACATGTGATTTAGGAGCAGGAGTAATGAATACTCATTGTCAAGCTAGCGTAGCAATAATTTTTTCGCTGAAGTTGAGCACTAGGTCAATATTTCTTGTTAAATCAAAAGATGAATTCAAATCATTGTCCAATCTGCCAGTCCTTTCCTATCCCCATTACTGGAATTAAGGTTTTATTTTAAGATGTTTTTGTCATTCTGCTACAGAGTGGAAATGGTGAATCAACCTATTTGTATTCTGCCCATAAGTGGAGGTGTATTTTTTTAGAGCTTGTGTTCCTTTTGAAAGAGGCTGTGATATGTTTTTCCCAAAGCCATATGTTTGTGAAATCTAAGTTACCCACAGCAAACTCTTTAGGGTTAAATCAATGGTGTAATTTATTCATGCATTCAAACTTTGGGGAGAATCATCACAATACAGGCAAGGAAGAAAGGAAAAGAAAGCAGTTACAATTGAGACTAACTTTATTTTTTAACCAAAGTTGTGGAATCATTCATGTAACTTGTCTGAGTCCAGAAAGTTGGTGGTAAATGAAAGTATCTGTACTTGTCATGGGCTGGACTTGTAGAATTCATTCAACGTTGAGAAAGGCACAGTGGAATGAGGTAGTATCCACTTTTCCAACCGTTATAAGGTTTCTTCCAGATCTATGGAGAGTTAGAATAGAGGTGAATGTATGGACCCATGTGCTTTTGTGGTAGTGTATCTATCTCTGGGCAGAAGGCCACTATTCAAGATCCACCTACGCCCTCATATAAGTCAGAGTCATGCAGTATAGAAAGCTTGCCCACGCTGATCAGCCATTGCAATCTGACCTAGTCCATTTACTAGCGTTTGGTCCATATCCAGCCTTCCTATGAGTTGGTTGTTTAGAAGATAGCGGGAGTCTGCATGTGATGACATCAGCAGTTCAATTCTTAGCAGACTGACTATGTTAAGAGTAAACTGCTTCTCAACAGACTGAAACAGTGATGCCCATAACTACAGTTATCATCTCCAAGAGGCCAGGAGGGCTTTTAAGGAAGCCATGTTGTACTATAATTTTACTAGAAACTTTGGAAAAGTCCAATTTCATGGGGAATTTCTCTGTGAAATTACTTGTGTTATTCTCTGGAATGCTCCTCATTACCAATGCACCACACATACAAGACACAGCTCTTGTCCTCACTTTCCTCTGGCCAGAGGTAGAAATACTTGCCACTGCCAGAGATACAATTAGTAGATATCTAGAAAATGGGAAAATAGTGTAAAACTGCCTTTTCAGAAAGGAAATCATACTTGACTAACCTGATACAGTTCTTGAGGAGGTGGCACAATATACTTGGATAATATATTTAAATCTTTCAAAAACCTTTGACTGGTTGCGCAACAATGAACTTTTGGAAAACCTTACCAGACGTGTAATTATGAATAGGATCGCAAATTGGATTAAAATCCAGTTAGAGTGGAACAGTAAGTTAATGGCAGTTACTTTTAATAGTTGGAATTGAGCAGCAGAATGTCAGTGCTCTGTTCTGCAACTACTTCTGTTCATTAGTGTGCACGCATGATTTTTTTTATCCTTGTGTGGGATGTGAGCATTTCTTCTTCCTTAGAAGGTGATGATGAAACAGATAGATTTTTATGACAATAGTCACATGGTCAACACTAGGCTTGTTGTTTTAAATTTTGATTTTATCTAATTCAAATTTCACCATCTGTCATGGTGGATTTAAATACATAGAACCTCCAGATTCTTAGTCCAGTAACATTGCCATTACACAGTCTCCACCTATGCTTGATACAGAGCTAACAGTAGTGATATCCAAAGTAAGTTACAAAAAGAATATTTCCCCCTCCAACTCTATTTCGATTTAATCTAATCCCTGCCCTCCCCTTCACTGTTTGATCACTCAGCACTGACTTCTGAGAAGGGCACTGCTTGTCACTGGCCACTCGGGTGTTTCCTTTCTTCCTGGTGGTGGAATATAAATAAAGATTTACACAATTGTTATTGTTCTTCACTGTGTCCAATACCTGTACACAAATGACATGGGCGCTGGGAAAAAATAAGCACTACCACTACCACTGTTAGGTGGTAGTGTGGGGTAGAAAAAGGAAAAAAATAAGGTAAAAAACAGAGTGTCAGTGAACAGCCTGGAAAAAAATAATGCAGTGTATCCACATGTTCTGTATTAATATGTAGCTTCCAGTATGTGCAAATGTATTACACTGCAAGCACAATTGACAATGCTAAATTGGTTATCCACATAATTCTTCAACACTCATCCAGCAAATGTTGTCCAGTTACACATGTTGTCTTGTGTGTTTGATAGGTCAGTGTAGGCTGTGTAGGTTGATAGGTCAGTATCTCCTCCAGCAGGATGTCCTGTAGCTGTTCCATGATAGCTTAGCACCAGGGAGCATCACACTTGGAGTCATATTTCATATCTAATCCAACAACCATGAAAGCTCCTATATTGTGCTTACATTCTTCTTTCTCCTCCTTATATAGCTGTGTTGCCCATGGTGCCATGGGCTTGGCTGCGGTTGCACTCCCTTGAGGAGTGTCAGGGTCATTGGGTACTGAAATGGTGAGTAACTAGAAATTTGGGACAAAGAAGGAAAAAAGTGTTTTATTTAGACTTATTGTAAGAAATACAGTCTCCAGAGTGAGACGAGAACAGAAGAGGAAGTAAGGCATAGATTATGCAGCCTACTTGCACTGCAATAGACAGTAATGCGACACCAAGAGTGCAGAGAAAGCAGCTGATTGTGAGTAGGTTTGGTTAGTATTTTTAATCTTTAAATTGAAAGTTGGGTATTATGATATGTTTAGGTATGTTGAAATTTTTCTCTCCCATGTTGAGAAATAGTTTGCTAAACTTAGTAAGTACATAACTATTCAAGAATGTCAAATTACTTTTAGAGTTAAAGGATGGCAGGTCAAATGAGTCAAGTGGAGTGTACATTCTGTGGTATGTGAGGTCAGAGACATACTGTATGTCCTAACCAACCACATTTGCAGCAAGTGTTATTAGCTGTGAAAACTTGAATTCTCTGTTTTAGAATTTGAGCAGTGACTACAGTTATGCATCCCTGAGGCAGAGGACCATGTGGGTAGCACACATAGTGAGGTGGTCACACTACAGATTACAAGTGTGCAGGCAGAAAGGAAAAGGGTGACACCAGAAAATTTAAGAAAACCAAGTAGATAGTGCAAGAGTCCCCTGAGGCTGTCTTATTTGCTTGTCAATATTCCAATTTTGAAACTGGTAAAGGCAATGATTCCTCAGGGAACTGCAGTCAGAGCCAAGCCCATGGCATCATGGATACTCAGCTACAGAGGAGGGGAGGAAGAAGAATAGAAGGGCAATAACTGTAGGGGATTCCATAGTCATGGGGATCAGACAGACATTTCTGTTGCATTAAACATGATCTCATGACATGATAGTATCTTGCCTCCCTGGTGCCAGGGCAAGGATGTCATGGAATGGTTGCCAGACATGCTACTGGGATGAAGATCAGTTATGTCATGGTCCATATTGGGACCAATAACAGGTAGGAAGAGAGATATGGTCCTGAAGGGAGATTTCAAAAAGTTAAGAAGGAAATTAAAATGTTTGACCACAAGAGCAGTAATCTCATGATTACTCCGAAAGCTACATGCCAGTGAACATAAGAACTGGAGGATCGATCAATTGAACACATAGCTGGAGAACTAGTTCAAGAGAGAGGACATCAGATTTCTGAGGAATTGGGCTCTGTTCTGGGGCAGGTGGAACCTATACAAACTGAATTGATTATACCTTATTGGGACTGTTAGTGATATTCTCACAGGGAGATTTGCTAGTGTCGTTAGTGCTCTCATCAGGGGTATGGGAACCCAAGGGGTAACCCAAGTTGGAAGGAAGTAAAACTGGTAATAGGACATCAAAACGATACTAGGGGCACTTAAAAACAGGAGAAACAAAGCTGAGAATCAGGTATTCTGCTTGATGACCAGTATTAGAATTGAATATTCAAGGCTATTCAACCTTTAGGAAGGACAGGCAAGAAGAAAAAGGAAGTTGACTTGCACTGATAATAAGCAAAAGGATTAATACATTATTAAGGGATCTCAGATTGGAAGAAAAATGTGTCGAATCTGTTTGGGTGGAACTAAGAAATAGCAAGAGGCAACTGACATTGGATTGAGTCATTTATAAGCCAGAGTCGATCAAGTGTGGCTAGTCCTGATGAAGGATCCTGCCCAAAGGGTCGACTGTCCTCCTCCTCGGATTCTACCTGACTTGCTGTGTTTTTTTCCAGCGCAACATTTTATCAACTCTGATTCTCCAGCATCTGCAGTCCTTAGTTATTCATAAGCCATCAAAAAACAATGGGAGTGTGGGGTATGTTCCCAATCAGGACATGAGTAGTATAGGCAATGCTGTTATCATTACTTCAGTCTGGATTTAGACTGGGTAAACCAACTGAGAAATAAAGTTATGGAATGTATTGGGATCATTTTCTAGAGAACAGCTGACTGGAGAACATGCTTTTTAAATCTAGTATTATGCAAAGACAAAAGGGCTACTTAATAATCTTATTATGAAAGACCACAATATGAGAGAATTTTACATTATGTTTGAAAGTGAGTTAGTTTATTCTGAAGTAAGAATATTACATTTGGATAGTGGAAATTATGAAGGTATGAGTTACAAATTTGTAGAGGTAGTCTGGGAAAATGCATTAAAAGGCATGGCTGAGTATTGACAATGAGTATAACAGTCTTTAAAGAACTGTTATATATCTTTTGGCAATTATACATTCCTTCAAGGTACAAAAACCCAGAAAAGATCAGTGAGCCATGGCTGAGAAAGGAACATCAGAATTATGTAAGCTTAAAAGTAAAGGCTTATATAGAGTGGTCAGAAACATCAGCAATTCTGAGGATGGTATGGTTTTTAGAATACAACAAAGGAGGATCTGGAAATTGATTAGGAAAAGAAGACTAGAACATGAATGCAGTCTAGGGAAAAGTCATGAAAATAGATTCTAAATCTTCTATAGGAACATTCAAAGGAAATGTTTGGCTAAAGTGAATTTTGGTCCATTACAGACAGAGTTATAAAAGGGATTAGAGAAAATACTAATAAAACTGATAAAGTCGAGCCAATGGATGTAGTATACTTAGATTTTCAGGCTTTTAGTAAAGATCACCACAACAGGAGGTTGATTGGAAAAATGTGATAAAGCACAATTATGGATTAATGGTTGGACAATAGGCAGCAAAAAGACAATAGGAATGACTGGTTCATTTTCATGTTTGCAGATTGTGACTAGTGAGGTACAGCAAGAATGAGTACTTAGGCCTCAGTTGTTCAATGATTTGGAGATGTGGATCACACATGTAATGTTTCCAAATTTACAGGTGGTACAAAACAAAGTGGGAAAGTATGTTGTGAGGAGTCAAGGACACTGAAGGCTAACATGCAGGTGCAGCAAGTTATTAATAAAGTAAAGGAATGATAACTTTTATTGCAAGAGAATTTGAGTACAACAGTAGAGAGGTCTTGCATGAATTGTATCGAAGTTTGGTTAGATTGATTGTGGAGCACTGTATACATCTTTGGCCTCCTTATCTCAGCAAAGGTATTATTTCCATGGAAGAAGTGTAACGAATGTTCACCACATTGTTCTCAAGATTGTAAGACTGTCCTATGAAGAGAGCTTGGATAACTAAGCATCTACTCTCTAGAGCTACAAAGAGGTGATCTCATTGAAACATAGAAAAGGTTTAGAGTGATAGACTGGGTAGATGCAGGTATGATGTTTCTCTAGCAAAGAGTTTGAAACCAGAGGGTACAATTTAAATATAAGGAGATGCCACTTAGGTCCAAGGTGAAAAGAGTTGTTTTTTTTTATCAGAAGGTTGTGAACCTTTGGAACTCTCAACTATGGAAGCTCAGTCTTTGAGTACCTTTCAGTTAGAAATTGATTTCTAATTACCAGTGGTGTACAGGGTAATGATGATGGTAAAAGTCATTGAACTGTTTGGTCAGTCATGATTGTATTGACTAGGCAGGTCAATGGGATGAATGGCCAACTCCTGTACTTGATGAACAGCGGAGAACTTTCAAAGTACCCAACAAAAGTATATACCAGTGAAGAGAAAGGAATGTAGGAAAAGGGATAATTTGCTATGGGTGTCTAAGGAAATAAGGGAGGCATTCAAATTAAAAGAGAAGGCATACAAAATGGCAAAGACCAATGGGAAACTAGAAAATTGTGAAAACTTTAAAGGTCAACAGAAAGCCACAAGAAAAGCTATAAAGAAAAACAAGCTAGATTATAAGAGTAAACTAGCTCAGAAAATAAAGACAGATAGCAAAGGTTTCTCTAAATGTACAAAACAAAAGATAGTGGCTAAAGTAAACATTGGTCCTTTACAGGATGAGAAGGGAGATTTATTAATGGGCAAGAATGAAATGGCCAAGGCTTTGAACAGGTAGTTTGTGTCAGTCTTCACAGTGAAGGACATTAATAAGATGCCAGTGATTGACAAGGAGACAAAGGTCGGTGAGGACCTGGAAATGATCATTATCATGAAAGAGGTAGTGTTGGGCAAGCTAATGAAGCTAAACATAGACAAGTCTCCTGGTCCTGTTGGAATACATCCCAGGGTGCTAAGAGAGATGGTGGGTGAAATAGCAAATGCACTTATAATAATTTTCCAAAATTCACTGGAGTCGGGGGCAGTTCAGGTAGATTGGCAAACAGCAAATGTGACGCCATAGTTTAAAAAAGGTGGACAAAAGATGGGCAATTATTGACTGGTTAGCTTAACTTCTATAGTGTGGAAAATGCTTGAATCTATTATCAAGGAAGACTTAGCAAGCGTGTTCGGGAAAGTTTGCTTGAGCAGATCCCTCAGGATTAGTAAAATCCAGATTGTTATGAAGAATTCAAACTCTAATGTGTAAGGCACAGCTGTAATCCATGCTCACTGTCAAACAGCTTGCTAGTGTTCAATGTCTAGGTGCTCGATGAGGGATGGTCCCTTGGGTGAAGTATTGGTTGATGTATATTGCTTGTGGAACTGTAGGTCAGCAAGTGGTCAAGAAAGGAGAAACGTGGAAGAGCTATTGATTGTTAAAAAAAGGCTTTGTTCAAGGATTGTACATGTACAAGATTAATAAATCCTCACGTACAGAAATTTCAGCAATCATTGATGAAAAGTAACATCAAATTTGGTTCTCTCACTGCTGCCGTCAAGAAATAAACAATATCCAGAGTAAAATCTTTAAAGACACATTTTAATTGCAGAACTGTTAAAACCAATAGTTCAGACTTGTTTTGCAAAATAATAGTTTTTTTAAAATTATTCATTCAGACAACTTGAAAATTATGGTCAAGGCTAGCCTTCATTGTAAATTCCTAAATGCCCTTAAGAGAGTGGCTTGTCCGGCCATTTCAGTTAAAATCAAGCACATTGCTGCAGGTCTGGAGCCATATACAGGAATGGTGCAGGAGGGAGGGTTTTGGATTCTTGGACCACTGGAGTTCTTTCTGGGGAAGGTGGGACCTCTCTAAACAGGATGGTCTTCACCTGAACCAGAGGGGTACCAATATTCTGGGGGGGGAATGGATATTTGCTCTTCGGAGGGGGGTATTTAAACTAATGCAGAAGGGGGATGGAAATCTGAATTGTAGTTCCACTGTAAAGGAGGTTGAAGGTAGTGAGGTCAGGGATAGGTTTACAAGGTTGCGAGAGGACACCGGCAATCAGGATGTTGGAGGAAAAACACCTTTGACCACAAGTCCATCAGGAAGTGGTCAGCACGTAGCGTCCTTGAGACCCTTCGGGAAAAGGAGAGGGCGGATCCTGTCGAGCGGTTCTCTGAGCAGACTGTCAAAGCCATTTGGCAGAATGCCTCATCGCCAGAACTTTCCAACAAGCACCAAGACGTGGCTTGGCTGGTGGTGAGAAGGGCTCTGCCTGTGAGATCCTTCATGCACGCCCGGACTCTCTGCTGCACCGCACGCTGCCCTCGAAGCGGCTGCGGGGGGGACGAGACTGTCACACACCTCCTTCTGGAATGTGCCTATGCAGAGGAAGTCTGGAGAGGAATGCAATGGTGCTTGTCGAGGTTTGTCCCGAGCAGCGCCGTGACATGGGACGCCGTGACGCGGGACTCCGTGCTCTACGGCCTGTTCCCCGGGACTCACACCAAGACGAACATTAACTGTGCCTGGAGGATCATCAACTCGGTGAAGGATGCTCTCTGGGCGGTCCGAAACCTGTTGATCTTCCAGCTGAAGGAGTTGACCCCGACCGAGTGTTGCAGACTGGCACATTCCAAGGACCAAGACTACGTGTTGAGGGACGCGCTGAAGCTTGGGGCAGCTGCCGCCAAGGCGCGGTGGGGAAAGACCACCGTGTAAGATCGGCCTGCCTAAAGAAGAACAGGGGGCCCATGCGGACGTTTTTTGGGCTCTGCTGATGCCTCAGCCAAATATATGTATAAGATTGAAAAATGCACAGACCTGTATATGACATTGATAAATTTGAATTTGTGTTTGTAAATGTGGACATATGTATGGCATGACCAAATGTACAGAACATCAAATCATTTTATGAATAAAGTATATTTTGAAATTTAAAAAATGTGTACTTCAATGCCAGGAACTTTCAGAATAAGGTGGGTGAACTTGCAGCATGGGTTGGTACGTGGGATTTCAATGTTGTGATCGTTTCAGAGACATGGATCGAAGAGGGACAGCATTGGTTGTTGCAAATTCCGGGATCTACATGTTTCAGCAAGAACAGAGAAGATGGTAAAAGAGGTGGGGATGTGGCATTGTTAATCAAGGGTAGTTTTACAACAGCTGAGAGAACATTTGAGGACTCACCCACTTAGGTAGTTTGGGCTGAAGTTAGAAATAGGAAAGGAGAGGTCACCTTGTTGGGAGTTTTCTATAGGCCTCCGAATTGTTCCAGGGATATAGAGGATAGCAAAGATAATTTTGGATAAGAGTGAGAGTAACAGTGTAGTTGCTATGGGGGAGTTTAACTTCCCCAATATTGACTGGGAATACAATAGTTCAAGTGGTTTCGATGGGACAGTTTTTGTTCAATGTGTGAAGGAGAGTTTTCTGACACAGTACGTAGACAGGCCAACAAGGGGCAATACCACATTGGATTTGGTAATGTTTGAATGAACCCGGCCAGGTGTTAGATTTGGAGGTAAGTGAGCACTTTGATGATAGTGACCACAATTTGGTGATGTTTACAATAGCAATGGGCAGGTATAAGTATATACCACAGGGCAAGACGTTCAACTCAGGGAAAGGCAATTATGGTGTGATTAGGCAAGATTTAGGATGCATAGGATTGGGAAGGGAACTGCAAGGGATGGACACACTTGAAATGTGGAGCTTATTCAAGGAACAGCTATAGCAGGTCCTTAACAAGTATATACCTATCAGGCAGGGAGGCAGTTGTTAAGAGAGGGAGAAGTTGAAATTCTTGTCAAGAGGAAGAGGAAGGCTTATGTGAGGATGAGGTGTGAAGGCTCATTTAGGGGTCTTGAGAGCTATAAGTTAGCCAAAAGAAATCTAAACAGAGGGCTAAGAAGAGCCAGGATGGGACATGAGAAGTTGTTGGCGGATAGAATCATGGGAAAACCTAAGGCCTTCTATAGGTATATCAGGAATAAAAGAATGACTGGAGTAAAATTAGGGCCAATCAAAAATAATAGTGGAAAGTTGTGTGTGGAATCTGAAGACATAGGGGAAGCACTGAATGAATGCTTTTTGTCAGTATTCACAATGGAAAAGAACAATATTAGTGAGAATATGGAGATACAGGCTACAAGATTTGATGGGATTGCATTGACAAAGAGGAGGCTTTAGCAATTTTGGAAGATCTGAAAATAGATAAAACCCCGGGGTCGGGTGGGATTTATATTGGGAAGCCAGGGAGGAGATTGCAGAGCCTTTGGCTTTGATCTTTATATCATCCTTGTCAACAGGAGTAGTGCCATAAGACTGGAGGATAGCAAATGCTGTTCCCTTGTTTAAGAAGGAGTGTCAGGACAGCCCAGAAACTATAGGCCAGTGAGCCTTACTGCGGTTGTGGGTAAGGTGTTAGAAAAGGTTATAAGAGATAGGATTTATATTCACCTGGAAAGGAATAATTTGATTGGGGATAGTCAACACTGTTTTGTGACGGGTAGGTCATGCCTCACTAACCTTCAAGAATTTTTCAAGAAGGTGACAAAACAGGTGGATGAGGGTAAAGTGGTTGATGTGGTGTATATGGGCTTCAGTAAGGCATTTGATAAGGTTCCACATGGTCAGCTATTGCACAGAATAAAGAGTTTCGGGATTGAAGGTGATTTAGCAGTTTGAAACAGAAATTGGGTAGCTGAAAGAAGACAGAGGGTGGTGGTTGACAGGAAATGTTCATCCTGGAGTTCAGTTACCAGTAGTGTGCCGCAAGGATCTGTTTTGGGGTTACTGTTGTTTGTCATTTTTATAAATGATCTGGAGATGGGCATAGAAGGATGGGTTAGTAAATTTGCAGATGACACGAAGGTAGGCAGAGTTGTGGATAGTGCCAAAGGATGTTGTGGGTTACAGAGGGACTTAGATAAGATGCAAAGCTGGGCTGAGAAGTAGCAAGCGGAGTTTAATGCAAAAAAGTGTGAGGTAGTTCATTTCGGAAGAAGTAACAGGAATGCAGAGTGCTGGGTTAATGGTAAAATTCTTGGCAGTGTGGATGAACAGAGATTTCGGTGTCCAGGTCCATAAATCCCTGAAAGTTGCCACCCAGGTTGACAGGGTTGTTAAGAAGGCATCTGGAGTGTTGGCATTTATTGGTAGGGGGATTGATTTTCGGAACCACGAGATCATGCTCCAACTGTACAAGACACTGGTAAGGCCACACCTGAAGTATTGTGTACAGGTCTGGTCACCAAAACGTAGGAAGGATGTGGAAACGTTGGAAAGACTTCAGAGGAGATTTACAAGGATGTTGCCTGGCATGGAAGGAATGTCTTATGAGGAAAGTCTGAGGGAACTGAGGCTGTTTTCATTGGAGAGAAGAAGGTGAGTTAATTGAGATATATAAGATAATCAGAGGGTTAGATAGGGTGGACAGTGAGAGCCTTTTTCCTCGGATGGTGAAGGCTAACCTGAGGGGACATACCTTTAAATTGAGGGGTGATAGATTTAAGAGAGATATCAGAGGTTTCTTCAGTCGAAGAGTAGTAGGGACATGGAAAGACCTGCCTCCAACAGTAGTAGACTTGTTAACGTTAAGAGCTTTTAAACGGACATTAGGCATACATATGGATAATAATGGAATGGTGTAGACTACGTGGGCATCAGATTAATTTCACAGGTCCGCACAACATCGAGGGCTGAAGGGCCTGTACTGCACTGTAACATTCTATGTTTTATGTGCTATGTTCTATGTTCTCTGTACGGCATAAGCTACGCCCATGAACAACTAGCAGACTTGTTGCACTAAAAGACATTAATAAATCATTGTGGTTTTTGCAACAATCTGGTAGTCACATGCTCACTGATACTTAAAACAAGTTTTTTTGTTACATTCCCTGCCTCCATGAGTCTTCTTTTTGTCAAGGGTGCCCATCTCCACCAGGAATTGTTTGCACTATCAATCACTATGCGCTGCTTGCCACCCTCCCTCACTGTCTCTCCATACTGCTGGAGATGCCATTACACAAAGAAGAAGGTCTTTTTCACTCAGCTGAACTCACAGTTTGGAGGACCCTGTAGACTTACAAAATAGACTTGGCATGACCAAAGTCCAATTATTGTTGAATATTGTGGGTTGCATTACTTGAGTCAACTTGTTTCTGCTTGAGACCAGTTCACCCATTCTGAATGTTGCTTTCATTTCTGAGGATTTGAATGTGTGCTCTTTGACTTTTTGCAAAGCTTAGTTAAAGTTTTAACAACATATTTGTGCTCTGCATGCTGTCAGTTCCACAACTTTTTAAAATTCCTACTACAGTATATTCTTCTTCTTACTTTGCCACTTGTGAGTAGTACTTCAGAGACCTGCAATAGACACCTGACTCAGAGATATGAGGCTGAATCCTACAATAGCATTTGAAGAAGTTACTTTTAAATACTGAGCAGTAGCTTGGCTAAGAGAGATGTACTAAGGATTTCAATGAGTCATAGAGTCCTACAGCATGGAGACAGGCCCTTTGGCCTAAACTGGTCCACGCCGACCAAAATATCCATCAACGCCGACTAAAATGTCCATCCACACTAACCCCATTTCCTTACACTTGGCCCATATCCTTCTAAACCTTTCCTATCCATGTATTTGCCCAAAGTTCTTTTAAGTAATGTTAATGTACCCACCTCAACAACCTCTGCTGGCAGCTCATTCCATATGCATACCACCCTCTGTATAAAAAAGATCCCCCTGAGGTTCCCTTTTATTCTTTCCCCTCCAACCTCAAACTGATGCCCTCTAGTTCTTGATTCCCGAGTGCATTCACCCTTTGCATGCCTCTCATGATTCTATACACTTCTTTAAGATCCCCCCTCAGTTTACTACACTCTAAAGAAAAAGGTCTGAGCTTGTCCAACCACTCCCTATAACTCAGACTGTTGAGTTCTGGCAACATCCTTGTAAGTTTCTTCTGCGTTCATTCCTGTTTAATAACGTTCTTCCTATAACAAGGTGATCAAAACTGAACACAATACTTCAAATGCAGCCTCACCAACATCCTGTACAACTGCAACATAACTTCCCAACTTCTATATTCAATGCCCTGACTGAAGGATTCTGGGTAATCCAAGTTGGAGGACAGAAAAAATAGTCGCTGTAAGAGCTGCTCCTCTTTTGAGGTATTTTATGTGTTGGAGGTGATTTCCTTGAAGTCCAGGAGCAGCAATTACTGTTTTATAAACTGTTGCATTGTTTTGGAACTTTGGGTAAAAAAGATCAAAATACTGGCACTTTCAAAAGAAGAAAGTCAGACAAAAGGCAGTGAGCACATGGTCAGTGAGGGGGAGAGAGAAAGAAACTTACACTGCTAACTGACACAGAAGTGAATCTGCAGTTATTGCCTTTGCATGGGTTCATGTATCTCTGGACATCGGAATGCATCTAGGTAGGATTAACAAACAGTGCAATTCACAGCTGACCTTGGAGGAACCTGTATGGGAGATCTCATAGCACAGGAACAGATATGTGAATTGTTTTTAATGTGTAATCTTGCTGTAAGTCTACAGTAGTGAGTAGAGTGGGTTGATTTTATGTTTTATTGAGACCTGTCTCTTGATTAAATTTTAAAAATATAAACGATAAGTACTAAGTTAGCATGGAGCAGTGTTCTTAGAGCAAATAGATGGCGCGATTTTCTGGGTCTGTAGATTATGAAGGAGCAAAGATGACCTTTAGTAGAGTGAAAAGCTCTTCCTATTGGATGTGGGAGTTTAAGGAGAGTTTCCATGTTACTGATGATTACGTCTGCATGAAGTGTATTAGGTTGCGAATCCCATCATATCTCATGGATCGGTTGAAGTGGCAGTGAGAGGCAATGAAGAATTTACAAGGTCAAGGGGGTGTGATGGATGGCAGTTATAGGAAGGGAGAACAGCTGCAAATACATTCAGATAGATGGGTTAACTCCAGGAAAGGTAGGATGGTTAGGCTGGTAGTGCCTGTGGCTATCCCCATTTCAAATAAGTATGCTGTTTTGGAAAATGTAGGGGCTGATGGATTCTCAGGGGAATATGGCACAAACAGCTATGTTTCTGGTATTGAGACTGTTTCTAATGTAATGAGGGGTACATTGGGTTCCAAGCGATTGATTGTGATAGGGAACTCTCTAGTCAGAGACACAGACAGACGTTTGTGTGGCCAGCAGCAAAAAATCAGAATAATGTGTTGCCTCCCTGGTGCTAGGATCAAGGATATCTCGGAGATGGTGCAGAATGTTCTCAAAGGGGAGAGGGACCAGCAGGAGGTCTTTGACACATTGGAAGTAATGACATAGGAAAGGAAAAGGATGAGATTCTGAAGGAAAAATATAGGAAGTTCGGCAGGAATTTAAAAAGGAGGTCCTCAACAGTAGTAATATTTGGATTACTCTTAGTGCTTTGAGCTAGTGAGGATAGGAATAGGAGGATAGAGCAGATGAATGTGTGGCTGAGGAGATGGTGTAGAGGAGAAGTGTTCACACTTTTGGCTCATTGGAATCTCTTCTAGGGTAGAAGTGACCTGTATAAGAAGGACGGATTGCACCTGAATTGGAAGGGGACTAATATAATGGCAGGGAGATTTGCTAGAGCTGCTCCAGAGGATTTAAACGAATAAAGTGGGGGGAGGGGGGGAGGGCCCAGTGAGGGAAGAGATTAATCTGAGACTGGTAGTCTCCCCCCAATTATAGACCTCCCCCCCCCCCCCCCCCAATAGTCAGTGGGAAACTGAGAAACAAATTAGTAAGGAGATTCCAGTTATCTGTAAGAATATTAAGGTGGTTATGGTAGGGGATTTTACCTTTCCAACCATAGACCAGGACTGCCATAGTGCTAAGGGGTTACATGGAGAGAAAGTTGTTAGGTGTATAAAAGAAAATTTTCTGATGTACCTACACAAGAAAGTGCAAAACTTGACCTAATCTTGGGAAATAAAGCAGGGCAGGTGACTGAGGTGTCAGCTGGGGAGCACCTAAGGGCCAGCAACCATAATTCTACTAGTTTTAAAATAGTGATGGAAAAGGATAGACCAGATCTAAAAGCTGAAATTCTAAATTGGAGGAGGGCTAATTTTGACAATATTAGGCAAATAGGGTTTGGGAGAATCCAAAGGGATTTTATAAATACATTAAGGACAAAAGGGTAACTAGGGAGAGAATAGGGCCCCTCAAAGATCTTAATCAACTCGGAGAAAGTGAGGACTGCAGATGCTGGAGAACAAAGTTGTAGAGTGTGGTGCTGGAAAAGCACAGCAGGTCGGGCAGCAAACAAGGAGCAGGAGAGTTGACATTTCAAGCATAAGCTCTTCATCAGAATGAGGGGTGGCCCAAGAGGGCTGAGAGGTAAATGGGAAGGGAGCAGAGCTGGGGGGAAGGTAACTGGGACTGCAATAGGGCAGAGAGGTAGACGTGATCTATATGGACTTCAGTAAGGCATTTGACAAGGTTCCTCATGGGAGATTGGTTAGCAAGGTTAGATCTCATGGAATACAGGGAGAACTAGTCATTTGGATACAGAACTGGCTTTAAGGTAGAAGACTGAGGGTGGAGGGTTGCTTTTCAGACTGGAAGCCTGTGATCAGTGGTATGCCACAGGGATTGGCGCTGGGTCCACTATTTTTTTGTCATTTGTATAAATGATTTGAATGTAAACATAAGAGGTACAGTTAGTAAGTTTGCAGATGAAAACAAAATTGGAGGTGGAATGGACAGCAAAGAAGGTTACCTCAGAATACAACAGGATCTTGATCAGATGGGCCAATGGGCTGAGCAGTGGCAGATGGAGTTTAATTTAGATAAATTTGAGGTGCTACATTTTGCAAAAGAAAATCAGAGCAGGACTTAGATACTTAATGGTAAGGTTCTAGGGAGTGTTGCTGTACAAAGAGACCTTGGAGTGCAGGTTCATAGCTCCTTGAAGGTAGAGTCACAGATAGATAAGCATGTTGCTAGGGTTAAAGGATTTGAGCTATAGGGAGTGGCTGCATGGGTTGGGGCTGTTTTCCCTGAAGCTTTGGAGACTGATGAGTGACATTATAGAGATTTATAAAACCACGAGGGGCATGGATAGGATAAGTAGACAAGGTATTTTCCCTGTGGTGGGTGAGTCCAGAACTGGAGGGCATAGGTTTAAGGTGAGGGGGAAAGTCATAAAAGGGGCCTAAGGGGCAGCTTTTTCACACAGAGGGTGGTGCATGTATGGAATGAGCTACAAGAGGAAGTGGTGGAGACTGGTACAATTGCAGCATTTAAAAGGCATCTGGATGGGTATATGAATAGGTAGGGTTTAGAGGGATATGGGCCAAGTGCTGGCAAATAGGACTAGATTGGGTTAGGATATCTGTCAGCATGGACGAGTTGGACCAAAGGGTCCATTTCTGTGCTGTACACCTCTGTAACTCTATGACTCCATGGTGAAAGCCAGTGTGCCAAAAGCTTTCTTCACTGACCTGTCGACCTGTGACTCTACTTTCAGAGAACCATGTACCTGAACTCCAAGGTCCCTTCATTCCAGTACACTCCTTAGGGCCTGACCATTCACCATGAAATTCCTACCTCGATTTGACTTTCTAAAATGCAACACTTACCTATTTTAAAACCCATTTGCCATTTTCTGGCTCACTTCCCCAGCTGATCAAGGTCCTGCTGCAATTTCTGATGATCTTCCTCAGTGTCCACAATACTGCTTATTTTAGCATCATCGTAAACTTACTGATCATGCCATATACATTCTGATCCAAATTATTAATATAGATAACAAATAGCAATGGGCCCATCACTGACCTTGAGGTACACCACTGGTAACAGGCCTCCAGTCCAACAAGCATCCTTGCATTATTACCCTTTGCTTCTTAGCATCAAGCCAATTGTGTATCCAATTTGCCAGCTTCCCCCGAACTCCATGCAATCTAACTTTCCAGCTGTGAATTACAGGCTTAATTCCTCTATTTAAAGTTAATTTTTCTTCATGTCTGTAAAGACCTGATGTTGGTGAAAATAAAAATCTCTTTTTCATGATTTTTGGGCCTTCCGTGTGCTTTAATCTCATATCACATTTGTGATGTGGTCAGCAGGAATGCACAGCATTAGCATCAAGTCATGGCAGATGAGATTAAAAGGAGCTGGTGACATTCCTTCAAGAGGAGACTCAGTTTTATATGGAGCAATAAAGACTTGTCCCATAATGAGCTTAAGTTTTGAGAAGGTAGAAGTTTCGTGCCTAATTAACACAGGAGTGGAAGTATCAACTGAAACTCGGTGGTATTTCCAAAAGCATTTTGCTGAGGGGTGTGAGTTAATCAAAGTCTCTTTCTTTATCTGGGTCTCCACTTCACAGAGGTCAGACATTCTTTATTATGTATACATCAAGGTCTCCTATCTGTACAAATTACATTTTTCATTGTCTGGAGCTTCTGGTAGTTTGTGTCACAATCAATACTCAAATGGAAGTAAGAATACCCGTGATATTGGATGGAACATGTTAAACTGGTCATCCTTGGGAAGTATCTATGGTAATGGCAGATTACAATGTCAGTAAGTGAGGTTCAGGAGTCTTTGATTTTGTGCACTCAAGATATATCAGCTTGTAGGGCACCTTAAAACTCCTAAAACAACAGCAATTTGGGTAGTACTTTTACCCATCACCATTCTTGAAGGTTCATGCCAGTCATCTTCAACTGGTCAACACCAGGCCTTGCTAGAACCTCATGTGTCACATGTAGCAGAGCTCCTATTTGGTGTAACTGTGGGCACCACCCTTGTCACTTTGGAAGCAAAGGGAAGGGTATCTATGCAGATTGCCAATTTCAGTGACAAAGGCATTTGCCTCCAATCTAGAATATCCATAGTTGTTCTTAAACCTACCAGTAGCATGGACTAGACAAACTGAAGGAGATATTTGTAACCTCATTCAAGATGGATATTGACAAATTGGAGGAGATTCAGAGGAGGCACCTTATTTCTACTGTCAACAAGTATGGGAAAGCATGATGATAATATCAGGCATTGTGACCCAAGAGCCACAGGATTGTGACTAAAAATGGCCATCCAATAAAAATTTCTTACTTCCAGATGCTCATCCATCAGTGGGAGGAAGTCTGGGACTACCTGCAAACGTCTTCGGAGCAAAGTGTCATGCAACAGTCCTCATGAGGTAAACTGCTGAAGTTCTGGATTCTGTTGACATGTCACTGGGCTCATAACATTAACTCTGCTTTGACCCCATAGATGCTGCCAGATCTGCTGAATTTTACCAGCAATTTCTATTTTGGTTTCACATCTTCAACATCTGTAGTTCATTGCTTTATTTTTGATTGATATTGTTATGGTAAACTGAGTTTCTGTTTCAAGGAGCCAGGTAATAAGTACAAGACTCAAAAAGATGCTTTCTTAGGATTGCAGAAGCTTTAGAAATTCTTAAAGGAAAGTATTACTGCAGTCTCATTTTGACCATGGGTTATAACCAGCTACTTATCGCTGAACAAAACGTTCAAAATTTAATATTCAGAATCAGTAAATATATGAGAATGTCGTTGGGCTCTGTAATGCCTCTGCCACCTTTGTCCGTGTGATAGGTAAAACTTTTGGAATGTTTAATTTCCAAATCCACCTTCTGTGTTTGGACAATACTCTCATCCGCAGGAGAACCTTGAAAGACTAGACACTGTCTTATCTAATTTGTAAAGTTTATTTTGAAAGTTAAACCAGGGAAGTGCCAATATTCTGGAGAAAAATTTGATTCCAAGGAAGGCATTATGGCAATTATAACAATGTCTGAGTGGTACAGGAGTCAGATATAGAGGAAACTGCATGGATTCCTTGTTCTAGCATGTTACTGTAGGAGGTTTGTGCAAAGCAATGCACAGTTGACTGCTCTACTCTATGATTTGCTGAAGAAATCAGAAGAATGCAGCAGAAGTGATTGGGAAAGGATATATGAGGCATGATACTTCATGAAGCATCTCTAGGAGATGCAACAGCATGTGAAATCTCCTTTTACAATCCCACACAGAAGCTTGTGTCATCATCTGGCCTTGGCTACCCGAATTTGTACATCCTTTTCATACCAGAAACTTTGGTCCAGGAGCACAGGTTTGAGGGCAGAAAAAGATGGTTAATACTGAATGTATAACATGAAGATGCCAGTGCTGAACTGGAGTGGACAAAGTCAGAAATCACACAACACCAGGTTATAGTCCAACAGGTTTATTTACAATCATGAGCTTTCAGAGCACTGCTTCTTTGTCTGCTGAAGAATGAAGGAGCAATGCTCCAAAACCTTGTGTTTGTAAATAAACATTGGACTATAAGCTGGACTATGAGACTTCTAACACTGAATGCAGTTTGATCCTCAAGCTGATTGAAGAAAATATGTGGAATTATTCCAGTGTGAAACTTGAACAGCTAGCTTTGGCCTAGTGCTCTATTGGAATGTCTCTTAACTTTGAGGAAATAATCTACTTACTTTCAGACATCTGTCAAACTTACAGCAATAGAGATTCAATTCATTCAGTTTCAAATCCAGATCTGATACAGGTCACATAACTTAGAAGACTGACCATGACAGGGATCCTACCCTACAGTAATTCAAGTGGGGTTGTGGCTGATACCATAGTCAAACTTGCAGAGTGTCTCTGATACACTTATGAATATGATCCAAACCTGGTCCAAACAGTTGGAACTAAGTTTGTTTTTACCTTTATCATCTATCTCGAAAAGGAATCTCAGATAGTTTCGGCTGTTTCACCCAGAGATCAGTAGAGTGCATCATTAGTGGAAGGATTAAAATCGACAAACCCAGTACCAATTGCTAAGGAGGTCCAAACTGGCATGGAAACTGTTGCACTGCTGGAAGAGGATTAGGGAGGGAGATGGAGTCCTCGATCTGCTGGTTCATGACAAGCCTCAAGTGTTAAATTTTGGAAACGCTTCAGGATCAAGCAAGACAACAAGAAACTGAAAAGATGATTGTTTTGACCAGATAGCAGTGATACTGGCCCAGGCTGGTTGCTGATAGTGATGATTGTTATTGAAATTGGTCAAAGCAGGAAAAGTGACTTCATCATGAAATTCCTGGCTATGCAATTGATCCTCGATCCCAATAGTACCAGGACTGAGCATATTCATCTTCACAGATACCTTCACCAGGATCATGCAGGTCAGTCCAACTCATGACTAAAAGGCTTCAACTGTAGCCAAAGTGTTAGTGCATGATTGGTTTATCTGATTTGATGTTCTGTGTCATATACATAGTAATCATGGGTGCAACTCCAACAGCAAGATCCTACAGGAGCCTTGCAAGGTCAATGCATTGTCAAGAGCCATGCCACTCCCATCAGCCACAGAGTGATGGACAGTGCAAGTGAGTCAACTGTACTCAGTATGACCATCTACACACCTTGACACCTAAGAGAAAATGATAGTGGCCCGAACAACTTCCACACCTGGTTAATGCTTATAATAGCATCCCACACTCAACTACAAGCTATTGTCTACACTAACTCTTCCTTGGACAACCCAATCCTTCCTACGGACTATCTCCTTGGATTCACCACACCTTCTGATTGTGATGGTCACATCAATGAATGGTCAATTGAGGATCACACAAAGTTGAACCAGGCATTCAAGATGGTGTCCAAAAACACAGATAGAAACATTGATGAAACAAAGTTGAACAAATGCAAGGCTGGCAAGGCTGATCCTTCAATTGGAGCAAGACTATTCTTCTGAATTCAGAATATCAGAGGTCAAATGATGTGTGGGATCCTGAACCCACAACGTCGTCACATGGCTGGACACAGGGGGCCCACCTATTTTGGTGAACCAACAGCTGGAGGGTTGTTCAGAAAATAGTTCACAGAGGGAAGGCAGTTGCTTGGGGCCAAAGTCTGGTGAATGACGTGAAAGCAAGCAACTGACTCATCGATATTGATTGACTTATTGTTGCCACATGTACTGAGATACAGTGAAATGTGTTCTTTTGCAATTTATACGGGCAGATCATACCATACAAAATGCATCAGGATAGCAGAACAGAGTGCAGAATACTGTGTTACAGCCAATAGAGAGGATGCAGACAGCTAGATCAGAATTAACATTTCAGAGGTCTGTTCAAAGGTCTGATAGCAGCGGGCATGAAACTGTTCTTGATTCTTTCATATGTGTGTTCAAACTTTTATATCTTCTGACTGATGGAAGAGAGTCAAAGAGAGTATAACCGGGTGGGAGGAGTCTTTGATTAAGTCAGTTGCTTTCCCAAGGCAGCAGGAAGTATAGATGGAGTCAATGAATAGAGGCTGGTGTGTGTGATTGTCTGGCATGTGTTCATGACTCTCTGTAGTTTCTTGCAGTCTTGGGAAGAGAAGTTGCCATACCATTCTGTCATCCACTCAGATAGAATACTTTCTATAGTGCATCTATAAAACTTGTGGACATGCTGAATTTCCTTAGCACTTGACGAAGTACATACATTCCTGTGTTTTCTTGACCATCACATCAATGTGGGTGGATTAGGACAGATTATTTGTGATCATCACTCCCAGAACTTGACGTTGTCAACGAATCTCCACCTCAGCACTATAGGCGCAGACAGGGGTGTGCCTTTCATTTCACTTCTGAAGTCAATGATTAGCTCCTTTGTATTGCTGATGTTGATGGAGAGATTGTTGTCTTTACATCATGCCATTAAGTACTCAATCTCTTTCCTTTCTCTTGGTTTTTTGAGATCAATTGATGATGCCATCAGCAAGCTTGTAAATGGATTTGGGGTGGAATTAGGCCACACAGTTATGAGTGCATAAGGAGTATAGTAGGGGGGCTGAGTGCACAGCTTTGTGAGGCGTCAGTGTTGAGGATTATGGTGGAGGGGGTGTTATTGTCTGTTCCTATTGATTGCAGTCTGTGGGTCAGGAAGTTGAGGATTCAATTACAGAGGGAGGAGCCGAGACCTAGGTTTCGGAGTTTAGAGATATGTTTGTTTGGAATTATGGTGTTGAAGGCAGAAATGTAGTCAACAATCAGGACCCTGATGTAGGTATCCTTGTTATCCAGCAATTCCAGAGGGATGAGTATATAGGACCAGGAAAATGGCATTTGCAGTGGACCTATTGAGCCAGGAGGAGAATTGCAAAGGTTCAAGAGAATTTGTTAGGCTTGAGTTGATGTAAGCTATGACTAACCTCTCAATGCACTTCACAATTATGGAGGTCAGAGCCAGCATAGTCATTGAGGCATGCTGCATGATTTTTCTTTGCCCAGGATGACAGCGCAGGTAGGGACTTCAGTTCATAATAGGAGAGGTTAAATATTTCTCCAAATACTTCTGTCAGCTGATCCACACAGGATGTGAGTGCATGGCTGGGGACTCCATCTGGGCCAGTTACTTTCTGTGGGTTCACACTCAAGAAGGCCGATCTAATGTCTGCAGGGGTGACCGTGGGTACAGGTGCTTGCAAAGCTTTTGGGATAGGTGACATTGTTTCACTGACCTTCTGTTCAAAGCAAACATAGAATGCTTTGAGCTCATTGGGTACTGTAACCCACAACTTTTGACTTTGCTTTTGTAGCATGTTACGTCGTGCAAGCCTTACTACAAAAAACAGGCGTCCATGAGGTAGGTCTGGGTGTCAAGCTTAGTTTGGTATTGCCTCATGAGCTTCTCTGATGCTCTTTTGAAGTTCATACCTGGATTTCCTGTAGAAGTCAGGGCTACCCAAATTGTGCGCCTCAGACCTGAGCTTCAGTAAGCAGTGGATCTCCTGGTTCATCCATGGTTTCTGGTTGGGAACATTTGGATTAACTTCTTTGTAATGCAGTCATCTTCACAGTTACTAATGAAATCTGTGATGATAGTGGCATACTTGTTTAGGTGAATGTAGACCAGTCCACCAATTGTAAGCGGTCCCATAGAATTGGCTGATCTGCAACAGTCTGGATTCCATTGAATGCACCAGTAAAGACAAGCTGAGAAGGTCTGTCCAATCAAATACTGGATGTCACCAACCTTTGCCAATTGTCCAGATCGCTGATGCAAGAAGAAAGTGCTGCCACTGATGTGGATGTAAACATTCTAGTCATCATGACACAACCAAACTTAATGGTCGCACAACTGCTTCATAAATGGTTACTGTGTGGTACATGTATTTGAAAGTCTGGAAAATCTGAAGCAGGGCAGTATGTAATAGGGCCTTCCACCGGCAGGTGGCAACAGTGAGGGAGAGTGATGAGCAGGAGAGTTTGAACAGTCAATCAAACCCTCTCTGAGGGAATGGTGTCTTTCTCAGAAAGAGATCTCATAGAGAGGGGGAGAGACAGGCAAAGAAATTCCTGAACTGTATGTGAACTACAAGCTTACTCCATATAAATTATCTGTTTTCCTTGTTATTTCCTGTAATGTGGAATCTGGAGTGTCAGGGTGTGATGGTGCAAGTAAGGTGGAGTTGGACAGTGATGAGGAAGCCTGAAGTGAACTGCAGGTTGTAAATCCAGGGGGAGCATTCAGTGACGCAAGGCCTACTCTAGCCTTGGAAAATGTTTAAAGGGTGATCTGACAGAGGGTGGCAACTGAAAAACGAGATCATCTTGCACTCACCAAACAGGTTAGATTATACAGACAAAATGAAACGAATTGTCACATCTCTATATAAAAGGTAGGATAATTGATTTAATTTTGCTGCAGTTGTCACAAATATTTGATGGAAATATTTAGAGATTTATAGGCAGCACACGTTCCTAAACACAAGCATATATATATTTATATATTTATAGAGATTTGTGGGTGGCACGGTGGCACAGTGTGAGGCACTGCTGCCTCACAGCGCCAGAGACCCGGGTTCAATTCCCGACTCAGGCGACTGACTGTGTGGAGTTTGCATATTCTCCCCGTGTCTGTGTGGGTTTCCTCCGGGTGCTCCGGTTTCCTCCCACAGTCCAAAGATGTGCAGGTTAGGTGAATTGGCCATGCTAAATTGCCCATAATGTTAGGTAAAAGGGGTAAATGTAGGGCAATGGGTGGGTTACGCTTCAGCGGGCCAGTGTGGACTTGTTGGGCCAAAGGGCCTGTTTCCACACTGTAAGTAATCTAATCTAAATAGTTTGTATAATAATCTTAGTATCATTTTTTTCCAACAAATTTGTTGGAACTATTTGTCTGCAATCGAATCTCACATTAGACCTTTTGTTGCTCGAAGCCCTCATACAAACAATACCCCTGTCAGGCAGCCGAACTTGTTCCTGATGACCTCTGCCCACAGAGAGTCATTTTCTCTCCAGTAGTGGCAGCTAAATAAGATAATGGTAACTGTAACCTCTAACTGAACACATTACCATGCACTACATTTGAATATGCAACAGTAGGGCCCAATCATTCTTACAAGAGTTGATTATAAATTATTACATTACTTGCGTCCCTGGTCACTCCCTGATCATGCTTCAGCACACTAACGCCATTTGCTTTAATTGTTGCTACTTGGCAGGTCAACAATAATGTCATTCAATTATTTCATTTTGCAGAGGATACACATTACAATCTGCTCTTATGAAATCTAAACAGTGAAATCTCAGTTTAGAAATACCAACTGTACATTGTGTAACTGCTAGTCAAAGGTCCAGAGCATCATTGTGCTTGTGTTTAGGAACATGTGGTTGGAATCATGACCAAAACTTCTTGTACAACTTCTGCCACCTGTAAAACAGAGGCTATCATTAAGCAAAATGCGATGAACACAGGATTTGCCTGTTAAAAATCAGGTTCATGGGGAGATTCAAGATGGCGGAGACCCAGCAAGTCTGAATCTGTAGTGCTCTGCCTAAGACTTGGGCAAAGTGGGGCACCCGCCTTCACCACACTTTTTAATTAATTTAAAATAGCTTTTGCCCAGCATACTTAGTCATTTTGCATCAAATTTGAACAGTTTGGTGCTGTTCTTAAAATGAGTCAGGGCAAAAATTCCTGAAGTTCTCAACAGGCAGGGACCCCTCCCCCACCCCTCCAGCAGTAGCAGAGACGTCCACAGCCACCTTGGGGGACTTACCTGCAGAGGCGAGCCTGATCTCCATGATCAACAAGCTGCAGGAAAAGATCAACATCTTCATCAAAGAATCCAGGTCCAGGTGGGAGTCGCTCTTGGTTGTACTGCAGAAGCAGATGCTCCTGGAAGCCTCCAGAGTCCTGGGGAAGGATCCCCAGGCCATAATGCACAAGGGTTCCAGGATCATGCTATTTCAGGATTTTTCTCCAGCCATGGTCCACAAGAGGAGTGCATTCGATGAGGTGAAGAAGCACCTAAGAGACCTAAATATCCAATACTCCTTGCATTACCCAGCAACGCTGCGCTTCAGCCACGAAGGATCCGTATACAACTTTGGATCACCGGAGAAGGCTAAAGAATTTTTGGACTCTCTTAAATAGACTGTAAGATTCAAATTGTATGGATAACGATTTTGTTTTGCACCCCCCCACCCCCGTTTACCCCTTCTTTCCTTCTCCATCCCTTTTTTTGATCATTACCTTTTCCAGGGGGCAGGGAGGGGGGCTTATTTGTTATTCACTCTGTGATTTCTCTTTTTACAGGCCGTGCAGCCTATTTGATTTATGTGGGGGCGGGATTATTTTGACCTATCTTTTTTGCCAGGATTGTTACTTTGTAGTTTTATATTTTCATATTTTGTATTATGTTTGCTAAACGCACCTAAGTGTTGGTGTGGAGGATATGGGTGGGGGTATGGGGGTGGGGTCACTCAGTTTTAACTTTGGTTTTATAGAACACTTGAATTTGTCTACTCCATTTTATAATGCCTGGGTCGAGGGTGGGGCACGACTTAGGAGAGGTTATGGTGGGTTTATTGATAGGTAGTTATGCCCCCTGGGAGCAAAGGGAAAATCTCCTTTCACATACAAAATGTGTTTTGTATTTTTTTTACTTAGGAATAGCTTTTAATTGTATTGGTGTAAACATCTTAAAGAATTTTTGCTTTTGTGAATTTTTCATGGTCTTTACTCAGGGTGTTTTGGGTGGGGTTCTTCCTCCTGGGGGGTCTCGGGCTTGCCTGGACAATCATCTAATCGCTTATGTGGTGCACCTGGAATGTCAAGGGGAGTAATTCACCAATCAAAAGGAAGAAGATGCTATCAAACCTTAAAAAAGAAAGGGTTGATATAGCTCTTTTACAGGAGACACACCTACCTGACAAAGAGCACTTAAAATTACAACATGGTGGATATGACCATGCCTTTTTTTCATCTTTTAGCTCAAAAAGTAAGGGAGTAGTCATCCTCATTCGGAAGAATCTTCCTTTTAAAATCTTAAGCCAGATAAAAGATCAAAGCCTTAATAAATGGAGAGGAGTATGGGATTTTGAATCTTTATTGCCCCCCGGCACACCCCTTCAAATTTGTAACAGAAACGTTCTCCAAGTTGATGGCTTTTGGGGCCCGCCATACAATTATAGGAGGAGATTTTAATTGTATTATGGACTCAGAGACAGATAGAATACCCAAGAGTACTATGGGTATATGTCTTAGATCCAGACAATTGGTGGATCTGAATAAGGAGCTAGGGGCTAGTAGATGTGTGGAGGTGTCTTCACCCCCAGGGCAGAGACTTTACTTTCTACTCTAACCCACACAAGTGTCATACTAGAATTGATATGTTTTTTGCTCCCTCGACCCTTTTGAATTCCATATTGTCCTGCAAAATAGGTAACATAGCAATTTCTGATCATGCCGCAGTATATATGGAAGTTATGACTAGGGACAATGGGACAGGCTCCCGACATTGGCGTATGGATTCCTTTTTAATGAAGGATAGCAAATTTATAAAATATTCTTCTCAAGAACTCAAAACCTTTTTGGAAATTAATTCAGGTATGGCCAGTAACCCGTCGATGATGTGAGAGACCATTAAGGCTTATGTGTAAGGTTTGATCATCTCATATTCCGCGACCCAGAAAAGACAAAAGGGAGAACAACGATGCCTGCTCGAGACTTGCTTGAAGGCAGCTGAGACAGCGTTTGTTGATAGGCCCTCTACTACTAAGCTACAAAGGATCACAGCCCTTAGGACAGCCTTGAATACTGCACTTACCCAAACAGCAAAGCGAGAAATATTATTTGCAAAGCAAAGACTATATGAATATGGCGACAAGCCTGGAAGTATCTTGCCAGGATAAAAAAAGGCTCCTCAAGCTATTACGTCGATTAGGGAAAGTACTGGTACTCTGATTTGTGATCGTAAAAGGATCAATACAGCCTTTAAAAAGTTCTATTTTGAACTGTATAAATCGCAGGACTGTGATGATAGAACTAAGAAGATGGAATCCTTCTTTAAAAATTTGGCCTTTCCGGATTTAACCTCGGAGCAGGTGTCGATCCTGAATGCGCCCCGGTAACCCAGGAAGTACTCGATGCAATTAAACAGCTTCAGAGTGGCAAAATACCTGGACCAGACGGATTCCAGGTTGAATTTTATCAAGAATTCATAGGGGAACTGGCTGGTCCACTTGTAGACTTGTATAATTACTCACACAGTCAAGGCTGCCTCCCGCCTTCATTGAGAGAAGCAAGTATTTCGTTCATTCTTAAAAAAGGAAAGGCCCCAGAAGATTGCTCATCATATAGACCAATATCCTTGCTAAATGTAGATTTTAAAATCCTTTCTAAAACGTTAGCATTAAGATTGGAGATGGTCTTACCATATACCATAAAAGAGGACCAGATAGGGTTTATCAAGGGCTGTAGATCATCTAACAACATTAGAGGGTCTTAAATATGATACAAGCCTGTCAACAGGAAAGAATACAGGGGATAGTTGTCTCTTTGGATGCAGAGAAGGCATTTGACCGGGTTGAATGGTCATATCTATTTTACACACTGGAAAGATTTGGTGTTAGAGAGGTATTTTCTAAATGGATCTCAATACTATACAATGACCCCAAAGCAGCCGTGTTTACCAATGGTTTAGGTTCGGATAGCTTCAGTGTGGGTATGGGCTGTCGTCAGGGATGTCCTCTCTCACCGTTATTATTCATGCTAATAATTGAACCACTAGCGGAAGCTATACGAACTGACTCTAACATAGTGGCTCTGAGGGTTGGTTCAGGTAAACATAAAATCGCTCTCTATGCAGATGATGTCCTCCTGTTCTTAAGTAACCCTCTGATACCATACCCCGCTTAATTCAAGTACTTAATCTATTTAGTATGTTCTCAGGCTACAAAATCAATTTTATGAAATCGGAGGCCATGCTATTGGCTGGTCTCGCCAGTATATCCAATTTATCGAACAAATCTTATTTTCTCTTTCGGTGCTCACTGGAGGGTTTTCTGTACTTAGGTATTTTTATCACCCCAGTATTTGGTCAGCTGAATAAAGCCAATTTTGTACACCTAATAGAGAAAATAAGGCAGGACCTTCAACGCTGGGGGATGTCCCAATATCCTGGTTAGGCAGAGTAGCTCGAGTTAAAATGAATGTTCTGCCTCGTCTCTTATATCCAATGAGAATGCTCCCTTTGATGTTGCTGAGATGGACGTTACGTAAACTACACGGCTGGCTTGGTTCCTTTATTTGGAATCATCGACGACCCTTTATCAAATTAGAGAAGCTGCAGCTTCCACAAGCAAGGGGAGGACTGGATTTTCCAGATTTTAGGAGGTATCAGTTGAGCCCTCTATTAGGCTATGCAGCTGATTGGGTCTCTTGTGACCCACAATCAATCTGGTTAGACGTCAAGACCTCCCGAGCAAAGTGTACCCTCATCAATCATTTATTTTTAGATAAGATGAGAGCTATTATGGACTATTGTAAAAACCCTATTGTATTAAATACAATTAAAGCCTGGAGGATAATGTGGCAAGATGAGGGTAACTTTCAAAAAACCTGTCCTTATACTCCTATAGTGGGAGCATGGGGTTTTCAGCCAGGGCAGACAGATACTACATTTAGAACCTGGAAGTTCAGAGGTGTCTCTTGTTTAGGGGACCTGTTCGATGGGGAGGTTATGATGTCTTTTGAGCAGCTGCACCAGACGTTTGGACTGCCTAACGGAGATCTTTTTCAGTATTTCCAAATATGAGATTATACACAGAAGAAGGCCACATTATTAGACAGTCCCTACAAATTGGATAGGGAGAGAAGAGTGCTATGGCCAATGGGTCCACCCTCGATCAGTACTCTTTATCACTCATTACATAATGAGGTATCGAAAGACATGAAATGACTATTTAAAATCTGAAACCAGGAATTGGGGTTAGAAATCCCTTCAGAAATGTGGGAGGATATCTGGGAAAATGCCAGAATGATCTCTATTTGAAATAGAACTCATGCTATTCAATTAAAGATACTCCACAGGGCTCATATAGCACTGGGACAACTGGCAAAATTTAGGGTAGGAACATCCTCAAAGTATCCTAAATGTAAAATAGAAGTGGGCACTCTCACACACTGTTTATGGACATGTCACAAGATCTGCAAATACTGGGACAGAGTAGCGAATGTTTTGACAGAAATCTTGGAACGGAGATTGGATTGGATGCAGTGTCTCTTCTCCTGGGCTTTCCAAATCTGCTCTCCCTGGATGTGCACGGGAGGAAATTATTCTCCATTCTCTCTTTCTGTGCAAGGAAAATATCTTAGTTAATTGGGTAGCTGAGGGCCCTCCAGGACTTTCGAATTGGCATAGGTTAATCATGGAATATATCCCCCTTGACTTCCTACAAATATGGTGCGCCAAAAAACTGAATTATTCTATAAAATTAGGCAGCCCTTTTTGAACTATATAGACACAGATATTTCAGCCATATTGTCAAGGGCTTTTGTCTGGCTGTGGTAGTGGTTTTGGCTAATCCAGGGGACCCCCTCCCTTCCCATATAAATACGGGTTTTATTATAATGTGATGTTAATCCATTTTGAGTACATATTTAATTATTTAATTATTACGTTATTTCTTATTAGTAATGTAAGATATCTTATTTTATGCTTTCGTTGTTTGTAGGATAGATTAGTAGTTAGCTGAGATTTTTTCTTTTTTGTTGTGTGTTGGTAATTATTTATTTCTTTTATATATATTTAATTGTATATTAGTGTTTATATTTAGATTAGATTAGATTACTTACAGTGTGGAAACAGGCCCTTCGGCTCAACAAGTCCACACCGCCCCGCAACCCACCCATACCCCTACATCTACCCCTTACCTAACACTACGGGCAATTTAGCATGGCCAATTCACCTAACCTGCACATCTTTGTGACTGCGGGAGGAAACCGGAGCACCCAGAGGAAACCCACGCAGACACGGGAAGAACGTGCAAACTCCACACAGTCAGCCGCCTGAGGCGGGAATTGAACCCGGGTCTCCAGCGCTGTGAGGCAGCAGTGCTAACCACTGTGCCACCGTGCCGCCCACAATAATTGTTTGTATTACTTTGTAATTTTGTAAAAAATGTTTAAAAATCTCTTTTTTCTTTCAATAAAACCACCTATATATTAAAAAAATCAGCTTCATGCCCATCCTTGAACATGTGTAGATCTGGTGAGGATAAGTGTTCAGGTTTGCTTGACAATATAACATGCATATGTGTTAATAGACCTGGTGGTTTATATCACCTGATTATCAGCGCTGCATATTTTTTGCAGATGAGAGTTGACATATTATCACTCAGAAGTGAACATAATGATGTTCCTTTAGAATAACTGCATGATCAGTATTGTATTATGACTATGTTCGCACTGGATGCCTAAAGAATTCCAATTAAATCTGTGCAAAGAGTTAGAAAAATCTGAACGAAAGATTCAACATTGTATATTAAACAAGCAGTGGATGAAATTGGAAAGCAGAAAAGGAAGATCACAAATAGTTTCCATGCTAATATGACAACATTAGATTATTTGCAAGTCATTGGTGCAATTATTTGAACAATATGAATATTATTGAGGAATTGATCTGTTATGTGAAAAAAATAAGGAATTGTTGTCATGGCAAAGAATACCTTTTCAGTTTTCAACATTCATGGTAATTTTCAAGAGGGTTGATATAATGGGGAAACTAATGCTTGTCCAATTGATTTGTAACTGTGGATTCATCTTCCCCTACTTTGAAAAAGAAAGCAATTGAATTTATTTAGTACCTTTCATGATCACCACAGGTTTCAAAATGTTTTCCAACAAATTTATTTTGACTGTTACTTTTATAATGTAAGAAATGTGGCAGCCAATTTATATGCAGCAATCTGTGACAGATAGTAACATAAATGAACATATTTATCTCTTTTTGTGATGTTGATTAAGAGATATATATTATCCATAACACATGGGATGCCTTCCTTGCTCTTTTTAAAAAAAGTGCCCTAAGATCACTTACACCCTCCTAAATAGGCTACCAGCTTGAGTTTAACACTTCATCAAAAAAAATACATTTCCAGTCAAGTAATGCTTCCTCAGTACAGCAATGGTGTTATCCTTATTTGTTGAGTTTAAACCCTGGTTCGGAACTTGTACTCTGACTTTGTGATACATTAGCAAGAGTATTATTAACTGAGCTACACCTACAACACATTGTTTTCTGCAGGCTATTTTCAGTCACTCTTGGTTCTAATGCATACACAATTCTTATCCAAATATTACTGTTGAATCTGATTGACAGGTGATGACATTTTGGTATAGTTATAGGTAATACTGCGATGTGAAAATTAGTATACAGTCAAGAAAAAATCTCTCTGATTTCCTGACCAGAACTGCATTTAACAATTAATTTCTTCATTGATGTTTCCATGTTTCCTGGGCTCAAAATGGTTCCTTGCCAAGGTTCTATGACCGGTCTTCCAATACTTCTCCCTGAGTGGCCATTATTCATGTTCAGCCTTGACAGAACCATTGTAACCTACTAGGAAGTAATTTATTATGTAAACTCAACCTTATTCTTGTCCAATCTCATATTTGCTGTCAGTCGACGTAAGCAGACAGCAATAGGAATAAAGATAAAATTATTGGCGTGCTGTTCTCTCATTAGAGATTAGAGGGTTGCCACACCTCAAGTGAGGGGAGAGTTTGAGAAGGAAAATCCCTCGTGGTAACCTCAGCCAGTACAGGAATTGAACCCAAGCTGTTGGAATCATTTTGCATCACTGACCAGCCATCCAGCCAATTAAACTAACCAACTATAAGGCCCTGACCTACTTTTTCTGACTTCCTCTGAACTTTGTCCCAATTTCAGGCATAATAATGATTTGAGTATTAATTTCCCTGAGAGCAGCAATCTGAAGGAATCAATATAAGGAACTTTCCTGAGTGGTTGAGGTACTCACTAGAAAATCTGCTTGAGAATGGGGAAGCACAGTGTATTTATTTCTAGGAAATAAAAGCATATCCAACTCTTTCACTGTTTAGAACATTTTCTTTAAATTTTCAAACTGTTATAAATTCCAAAATGATCACAAATGTTTGAATTCCATGTTAAGTTAGCTGCTGCCAACTAGGGAGAGTACCACAAGGATATGGTACAGATGTGATTTCTATAGGACTTGTGTGTGTGTATCTGTTATTGGTGAGACAGGATCAGACTACACTGAGATATTCCTTATGTTTTAATAGATTGATGATAACCACTATCAAGATTCACTCATGAAGAATGGCATCTTGAATGAGTTGCTTATTGGCAACCAGTACCAGAAAACTGTGTTCTGGAAAGACTCAATGCTTGCAAGAAAGAAGTGGAGGAAATTGCAATGTTGTGCATACCATAAAAAACAAGAGGAAATTCTGTAGAAATCAGGTAACCACACGATGCAACAATGGGTTTAACTGAAACGGATTGCACTCAGTATATTATTCCTAACCCCAGTCCACTTTCAAAACCAGAATTGGAACCAAATTTCACATGGTCAATTTATCATATTGATTTTACCTAGCATGTGATAAATAGACAGATTTTTTTTCCCCCTCACAAAGACGCTTATAAATCTCAAGGAGAAATCTGCATTGTCAGCATGCCCTTGCATTGATGGATGGCACTTCATTCTAAAGGTCAAAGTATGTCTTGACCTTCGATGAAGCAATTTTCAGAAAAAAAATCATTTTTTTTACATTAGCAGCTTCAACAAAAGAAAACAAGGTATATGGCACAGCATTTCATTAATCAGCTAAAGGATATTTCAAGATGCAAATAAGAAATAAACGTCCTAGGTTTAGATTCTTCATGGTGGAACAAATTTCTTACAGCTCTTTTTGAGCAAGTACAAAGGACACATAGTACAACAAATCTGATGTTTTCAGTTAGTCAGGGAAGTAATTTTGTGATGTCTAAAATACCGCCAAGATTTTGACAGCTTAGATTCAGTGCAGGTAATTTTGACTTTGGCTGATAGTGTAAATGCAATTGCCCATTATTCTGAATTCAATAGACATGAAAACCAGGAGAGCTGTGCAATATGCCATTGAATCACTATTGATAATTTTATAGCATCTGCTAAAGTCAAAAATTACCCTCACTTTACTGAGTCACCTGTAATGGCTGCTCAAAATGTATGGATGTTGTGTCATAATAGATTGGATTTGGCAGTTTATTGCTTGATGTACATGCGCTGCATAATGCTCTGTGCCATATGATAAAGATTTTTGAAAACATATGAAAATCCATGGAATTACGTAGTTCTACTATTCTACTTTAATAACTATAAGTTTTAAATAACACTGCACATTTTCAATATTAATAAACCTATGTGAGCTATGCATATGAGCTATGAGCTGCATCGGTCCTCTATTATACTGTAGGTAAAAACAATGACTGCAGATGCTGGAAACCAGATTTTGGATGAGTGGTGCTGGAAGAGCACAGCAGTTCAGGCAGCATCAGAGGAGTAGCAAAATCAACGTTTCAGTCAAAAGTCCTTCATCAGGAAGGGCTGATGAAGGGCTTTTGCCTGAAACGTTGATTTTGCTGCTCCTCTGATGCTGCCTGAATTGCTGTGCTCTTCCAGCCCCACTCATCCAAAATCTATTATATTGTAATCTAATGAGTACAAAGAATGGCATAAATTGTAAACCAATTGCTGCACAATTGTTTTCAATTACAGCTGAGCAAGAAGTTATAACATTGATTTGCGGTATATAAGTTGAATGCTAGATTTTCTATCCTACAAGTGTAACTACACTTCAAAAATACTGACTGTGAAGTGTTTTAGGATGCTGTGAGATTATAAAAAGCACTGGAGATGAAAGTTAATTTTTTATATACTTGATTCAAATTTTAATTTGGCTCCCCGTTACTGTTTTGGATAACATTTCTGCTCCATGTAAACTATTCCACTTGAGGTTTGATTTTTTTCAAACAATATAACTTCTCTTCAGTTTTCTTCTCTTGTGAGATTTTGATCTTCGCCTAAGGAACAGGACGTAAAGTTTCATTGTGGTCAGGACCTTGATGTAAATTTCAAAAGCAAGATCCAACTTTGCAATTTATTCTAAACATATACCAAACATGTACAAGGTTTGGTGAAACAATAATGCATGTTCTTTATTCAAGGATAAAACTATATGGTTGTAGTTAACTAGAAGTGTTGTTAATTTGATCTTGATTACTGCTGCTTGAAGACAGGCTAGAGGTCATGAGACTCATGCAGCATATCCTATTGAGGCAGATGGACAGTAGTTTAAAGAACAGATCCTTAACAAATATGTGTACCTCTCATCACAACATTTCCCTTTTTTCAAAACTAAAAGTTTACCTTTCAACAATCAAGCAATTTACATGACAACAAAAGAGGCTAAAAATTTTTCTCGTGGGGAATGGGTAGGGTGCAAGTGCAAGCATGTATAGCTTGGCTTAACAATTTGTAGATCTTTCTTTAGTCAGTTTGTTGGTATTTGGTTAGACTGCTGTACTTGTTTGGCCACTGGTTGTGGCTCCTCTTAACATTGAATCACTTGCTCTGCTATTTGTGTTCTGCATTGGTGCTTCCAGTCTTGCCTGGTGCCACATACTTTACATACAGTGAGAAAAACTGGGCATTTTCTGGCAGCATGCATGAGGACACGCCATCTAATTGCTTATTCAGCCAGACTTTTTTGGCTATTGAGCCAAAAGTGGATGAATTAACCTGCAGCCTCTGCCTTTAGGTATTTTGTATTTTGCATCTGCTTAGTAGTGGTGCTTTCATGGTAAAGTCCACGTCTTCTTGTAATGTTTCTATTGAAGTTGATGTTATTTCAAATTTGATTATTCTGTCAGTTACTTCACCCATCATTAAGTTGCAGTGAAGTCCTGCCCTTTGCAACTATCGCTTGATAGAGTCTGTCAGTTATTCCCAAAGTTACATGAACTCCAGAAGATGTATTCTGAGGTTGAACTTCACTCATGATTGTTTTTCAAGTACTAACTATATTTTGTGTGGAATTTTAAGGTGGTCATCAGACAGAGTTGAAACATTCCACATTTGTGAAGGTCTTCATTGCCTAAAACAGCTTTTTAAAAAAATATTATAGCTTGTTTATCTGGTTTGGAAAAGTCACAAGAGTCTGGAAAACATACCTCAATGTGCTGTTGGAACAAAGTAAACTCAGATAAGAGATCCATTGTCTTCCAAATGTTTGTTGGTCATTTTGTGGTCATCTTTTAGCAGGATTTTTCAGACCTTACAATTATCTAGGTTTTCGATTACAGCCCTACTACATTTAATTTTGCTGTGATTTATGGCTGCTGCCTTAGCTGATTATAGGTTATTGCCTGACTGTAACGGAAGTGCTGTTGAGCTCTTTCAAATTTTTTTCTTTCCTGATTAACTCTAAGATTTGCACAAAAACAATGATTTAGGCATGAATGTGTACCGAAGATACCAAAAACAAAATATAAGGTATAACGTTATTTTTTAAAACTTTTTTTAGGCTATTATGAGCTATTGTTGGCTGCTTCTACATGGACTTTCTCTTCCCAGTCCAGCCTGTAATACTTTAACTTTTCAAGACCTCCTGTTGGGACAGTAAGCTGCAATAATAGAGTCTCTTCTGTCTGTGAGTTCAGCTTAAAGTTAGGCTTTGCAGAATCAGCTATTTGCATTGTGTCCCTGCTTAAAGCTCACAGCAGTTAGACTTATACTGATTAATTCTTCTCAATTTCAAATAATCTTTCTAGGGCCTGCTGCCTACTGGCTGCACAACAATGTATGACAATGCCATATTATGAAGGGACAAATAAAAAAATTCCTGTACAATCACTTACAGATGGCAGGGCTTGATAGTGATTTCACATTCATGCCAATTCTTTTATTCCACCTCATGTGAAGACTTCAGCTTTGTGTATTTTTCAGTCAAGTCTTGAAAAGCTCTGTTCTCACCGTGTAACATTCTTCTTAGACTCAAATATACAGATCATAAATGAGGATTGGTGAAACAATACATGGTCTATTTGAAGATAAGACTATTCAGATAGACCATATGACCTAGAGCAGACGTATTCCATGCAGATCACCAAGTATGTTTTACCAATCAATCGTGGTTGAACTGATAATCCTAAACTCCACTTTACTGCCTTTCCCCTACTGGATTCCTTGATTAATTAAAAATATCTTTTAGATTAGATTAGATTACTTACAGTGTGGAAACAGGCCCTTCGGCCCAACAAGTCCACACCGCCCCGCCGAAGCGCAACCCACCCATACCCCTACATTTACTCCTTACCTAACACTATGGGCAATTTAGCATGGCCAATTCACCTGACCTACACATCTTTGGGCTGTGGGAGGAAACCGGAGCACCCGGAGGAAACCCACACAGACACGGGGAGAACGTGCAAACTCCACACAGTTAGTCGCCTGAGGCGGGAAATGAACCCAGGTCTCTGGCGCTGTGAGGCAGCAGTGCTAACCATTGCAGCCTTGAATATTTTTAATGAACCAACTCAACAGACCTCTGTGGTAAAGAATGCCACAGATTCCAGCCATCTGGGAGATGAAATTCCTCACCTGTCTTCAATATGTGACTCCTTCTTCTGAGATTATATCCTCAGGTCCTAGACTCTCCCACAAGGGAAAGCAACCTTTCCGTATCTACCTTTCTAGAGTCATTCAAGAAACTTGTATGTTTTACTAAGGTTGCCTCTCATTCTTCTATATTCCAATGTGTATAGGCACAACCTACTCAGCTTCTCCTCAAAAGACAGTCTCTCCATACCGAGTATGAATCCTCCTTTGGACTCCTTCTAATGCCAATATATCTTCTCTTGGATAAGGAGCCCAAAACTGTTCACAATAATCCAGCTTTGGTCTTGATAGTGCGTTGCACAGTTTAGCAAAACCTCCCTTCTTTTATGTTCCATTCCCTTTGAAATAAGGGCCAACATTGCATTTGCCTTCCCTATTACCTGCTGAAATTGGATGAGAGTTTATTTGATGTGTAGGGCAGCACAGTGGCTCAGTGGTTAGCACTGTTGCCTCACAGTCCCTAGGGTGCGATTCCAGTTTTGGGTGATTGTCTGTGTGGAGGTTGCACATTCTCCCCTAACCTGCATAGGTTTCCTTGGTGTGTTCCAGTTTCCTCCCACAGTCCAAAGATGTGTAGAAGAAGTGGATTGGCCATACTAAATTGTCCACAGTGTCCATGGATGTGCAGGCTAGGTGGGTTAGCCATGGTAAATGTGGGGTTACAGGGATATGGTGGGTTGAAAATGGGTGGAATGCTATTCAGACAGTCGGTGTTGACTTGATGGGCTGAGTGTCCTCTATCTGTGCAGTAAGGATTCAATGATGCATGGATGAGAACTCCCAAAACCATTCTGCAGTCCTTTTCATTTATATAATATACAACTCCTCTATTCTTCCTGCCAAAATGCATAACCTCATATTTCTCCACATTACATTCCATTTGCCAAGTTTTTGCCCACTCACTGAACCTGTACATGCCAGCGGGTCCAGGAGATTTATCCAGCTTTAGCCCCATTAGTTTTTTTCAACAGAGTTAACCAGAAAGCAAAGTACAGACGGTTTGATCTTGAGTACTGCTGCTTGTGGACTGAATACAAGTCACGGAACTAAAATATCATATCCTTTTTTTTTGCTGGTAATGGACAGTGACAGAAATGTAGTAAAATTGATTCATTCACTAAACATGGACCACACATCACAAACCACTTCAAAATGATGACATTAGTTCATACAGCACAGAATCACCAGTTCTCATGAAGGAAGTTTAGCCAGCAATGAATATATATCCCTTGCCTCCTCCACGGGGTGGAAAAACATTACCTGAAGGAGAAAAGTGACTACAATATAAAAAGGAATGTTATAGAATATTGAGAAGGAAATTCACATGAAAACAAAGATTTTGATATTGTTACAATGGTAACAACATCAAACCATAAAGATAATTCAGCAGTAGTTCTCACAATACAGGCATCAAGATGTTAAAGGCTGAAATAATATCACAACGTGAAGTCTTTCGGTTAGGATCATGGAAGGTAAGGAAAATAATACATTTATTAAACAACTAATAATTCATTTTACATTTTTTTTTGAGTGAAATAAAGATTTGTTCACAGAAATTTATAAAAAGGGAAATACCATGTAGGATTTTTATATCTTTTTATTGAGTTTAAACTGAATTTTCATACATTAAAATAACTAATAGTTCTCCATTGACAATGCTCTCAATAATACTGAAAACAGGAAATTTTATAAATTTGTAATATCCCAAAGCCCATCTCAAAATAATCAAGTAAATCACTGTTTTATATAAGGATTCTCTCTTTTTACTTCAAGAAGGTCTCTCACTCTTTCCTTCCCCCTACGCATATTGACAGGTTCTAGTTTCCTCCTACATCCGTGTAATTTGTCCATACTCTTTCATTCTCTTTATAACAAAGGGTTTCATTTTCAGTATATTGTTTGAAGCCTTTCTATATGTATTCCAGTGGCTCAATGCAATTTGATTTGTGATTGATTGCTTGGTGAGTACCTGTACAACAACTCTGTGATTGGTGCGACTTTATATTGATCCTTAACCCATCAGTTGCCATATGGCACAAAAGCTCTTGCACAGGATTTACAACTAACATGTAAATTTATTTTTCGAATCATTTGATATTTCAATTTCTTCTGCTGATTCTTATATATTTCAAGCAATAAGAACAAGTACAGCACACGTTGGGAATTGACCCAACTTATGAACTACTAATTATAGCACATTTCCAGTTGTTCAACTGAGTCTGTCTCATTGTAAAAGACAAGGTAATGCATCAATGAGGGATTCAGCAGAATGATCAATGAAAATAATTTTGTTTGATAACATGGTGTATATGAACAAATGGATGGTTTCAGTTCAGCTGCATTCATTCTGGTTACTAAATGCAAATTTTAACTGGCTGATCAGTCTAAATAATGTTAATATCAGTTATTTCCAAAAGGTTTAATTAGTTAGTTTACAAATGAAAAGTTCAACATCCTGCACAAGGTCAGTATATTTTAAGAAGCATATTGTTAACTTATTGTTTTAATTAATGAGAAAGGGTTTGCTACTAACTGTATAAAGTGAAAAGTTGTGGTCCCCAACACTGAGCCTTGCAGAACACCACTTGTATCCCCAATCTCTGCTTTCTGCCAGACAGCCATGCTTCTATCCATGCTAGCATCCTGCCTTTAACACCACGGGCCCTTATCTTACTCAGTAGCCTCCTGTACTGCACCTTGTCAAAGGTCTTCTTGAAGTCCAGTTAGACAACACCCATTGGCTCTCCTTGGTCTAAGCTGCACATTACTTCCTCAGAGAATTCTAGAAGAGTTGAGAAGCATGACCTCCCCTTTAAGAAACCATGTTGACTTTGCCTATTTTACCATACACTTCCAAGTATTCGGAAATCTTATCCTTCACAATGGATTCTCGGATCTTACCACAACTGAGGTAAGGCTAATTGGTCTGAAATTTCCAGTCTTTTGCCTAATTCCGTTTTTAACAGGGTGTTGTGTTAGCAATTTTCCAGGCCCCTGGGACCCTCCCTAATTCTAGCAATCCCTGAAAGATCACCACTAACGCCTCCACCAACTCTTCAGGTATCTCCCTTAGAACTCTGAGGTGTAGTCCATCTGGTCCAAGTGATTTATCCACCTTCAGGCCATTCAGTTTTTCTAGCAGCTTCTCCTTGGAGATGGCCACCATACTCAGCTCTGCCCCTCACTCTCTTCAATTTTTGGATATTACTGATGTCTTCCACCATGAAGACTGACGCAAAGTAATTATTCAGTTCCTCAGCCATTTTCTTATTCCCATTACTATCTCTCGAATGTCATTTTCCAGCAGCCCAATATTCACTTTTGCATCGCTTTTGTCTTTTATATATCTAAAGAAACTCTTACAGTTTTCCTTTATATTACCCTCATATTTAATCTTCTCCCTCATTATTTCTCTTTTTGTTGTCCTCGATTGGTCTTTGACGACACACTACAAATCCGAAACCTTCAGCAACAATTCTCTTTCTGGATCCTCCGCTCCACACTATCAGCCATGCACTGCCAGTCAGTCCTGCCCCAGCTCAGAGCCACACTCTCCCAGACCTGTAACGGACTCTACGTTTCTACACCATCAGAAGGATTCATGCGCTCAACCAACGGTTTTTCTCTGCCACATCGGACATAAAAGAACGCAAGTTAAACAAACTTTTATGTACTTCTCTCAATACGCAGGTTTCCTCAAAACTTCCAGAACCTTCTCCTGGCCTCTGGAACTGCCCAGATGCCATTAGCCATGCAGCCACACCTTCCACGACCGCTGGGGCGAATGATGTCACTTCCACCCCTGCCGCGGCCACACAGACCGCAGCCATGTCTGACCACACCACCTCTGTGATCGCCGTCCATCCAACTACCTCCCAACTACGCTGCCCCAACCGTCGTATGATTCACCTCCGCTGCTAGTTTCACTGCCCCCAGCGCAGACACGATACCTACCTAGACCATCACTTCCACCCCCACAGTTGCCACAGTGGCAACCACTTCCACCCCTGAAGACATCACTCACCTAGACACAGAAGACTCTATCGCCAACGTCATTTCCGCCACCAGTGATGTCACCCACCTAGAACCAAACTGAAACATCACCCACATCACTCATGATGTCACTTCCGCCCCTATGGATACCACTACAAGTCCCACTCTGCCCCCTTTGTGATCATCACGTCTGTTGGTGATGTCACCCCTGATCCTATAATCAGGCTCACTCAAACAACTGTCTCTCTCCTCACCTCCAGTTCCAGCCCCACTCCAGGTCCTAGCTCCCAGCCCTGCCATATGTTCACCAGTCCCCCAGACCTCCTCCTCACAGAGGACGAATATTTAGTCATCAACAAAGGCCTCACCTTTATCCCACTATGCTCCCAGATTAATGAGTTCTACACACGCTGCAACCTTGAATGTTTCTTCCATTGCCTCCACCTTCGGGCCCACTTTTTTCAACTAAGCCACCCGCCCACCCACCAAGGACCCCTTCTCCCACTCCAACACACCTCATTCACCTGGACACCCCATGCTGGCCTGTTATCCGCCCTTGACCTCTTCATTTCAAACTGCCTCCGTGACATCGACTGCTTCAACTTGTCCAACCGCCTCACCCATTCCAACCTCTCGCCCTCACAACACGCAGCCATCCACTCCCTCTGCTCCAACCCTAATCTCACCATCAAACCTGCAGACAAGGAGGGGGTGCATTGGTAGTGTGGCGCTCCAACCTCTACACCACTGAAGCTAGGCCCCAACCCGCAGAGACCTCCTCCTACTGCCCCTTGATCATGACCTCACCTCCCATCACCAAACCATCATCTCCCAGACAATCCACAACCTCATCACCTCTGGGGATCTCCCATTCACAGCTCCCAACCTCATTGTCCATGAACCCTGCACTGCCCGATTCTACCTTCTACCCGGAAATTCACAAACCTAACTGCCCCAGTCGACCCATTGTCTCAGCCTGTGCCTGTCCCACCGAACTCATCTCTTCCTATCTCGACACCGTCCTGTCCCCCTTAGTCCAGGAACTCCCCACCTACATTCATGACACCACCCATGCCCTTCACCTCCTCTAAGATTTTTGTTTCTCCAGCCCCCAATGCCACACTTGGAATATTGTGTCTAGTTCTGGTCGCCCTACTATAGGAAAGATACAGAGGCTTTGGAGAGGATGCATTAAGGTTTACCAGGACGCTGCCTGGACTGGACTGGAGGGCTTGCCTTATGAAGAAAGGTTGAATAAACTTGGACTTTTCTCTCTGGAGAGAAGGAGGAAGAGAGGAGACCTGATAGGAATAGACAGATTCAATAGCCATAAGCTTTTCCCCAAAGGTAGGATTGACTGGTACGAGGGGTTATAGTTTTAAGATATTAGGACAAAGATATAGAGGAGATGTCAGAAGTAGGTTCTTTACGCAGTGAGTTGTGAATGCGTGGAATGCATTGCCAATGGTAGTGGTGGAAGCAGAGTCATTAGGGACATTTAAGCGACTGCTGGACATGCCCATGGATAGCAGTGAGTTGAGGGGTGCGTAGGTTAAGTTATTATATTTTACATTAGGATTAAACCTCGGCACAACATCGTGGGCCTAAGGGCCTGTTCTGTGCTGCACTTTTCTATGTTCTATGTTCTACCTCCATTGGATCGTTCCCAGAATTACTAATTTCACCTCAGAAAGTCCCAGATGGCCTCCTTCTTCCGAGATTGCAACTTCCCTTCCCATGTGATTGATTATGCCCTCCAGTGCATCTACTCTACTTCACGCACCACCACCCTTGAGCCCCATCCCTCCCAATGCAACAAGAATGCCCCTGCTGCTCACCTTCCACCCCACCAACTTCCGCATACATCACATCATCCTACGCCACTCCGTCACCTCCAAATGGACCTCACCTCCAAAGATATATTTCCCTCCCCACCCCTACCGGTGTTCCCTCCATGGCTCCCTCATCAGATCCATGACCCCCACCACCAGCCCACACCCCACTCCTGGCACCTTTCCCTGCCACCGCAGGAAGTGCAAAACTTGCGCCTACACCACTCACCTCACCTCCGTCCAAGGCCCCAAGGGATCCTTCCACATCCATCAGAAATTCACCTGTACCTTGACCAATGTCATCTACTGCATCCGTTGAACCCTGTGTGGTCTCCTTTACATCGGGGAGACAGGACGCCTGCTTGTGGATCATTTCAAAGAACATCTCTAGAACACCCGCACCCACCAATCCCAACGTCCTGTGGCTGAACATTTCAACTCCCCCTCCTACTCCTGGGCCTGGGCCTCCTCCACTGCTAAATCGTTACCACCCAAGACATGGAGGAAGAACGCCTCATATTCTGCCTAGGGACTCTGCAACCACATGTGGATTTCAACAGCTTCCTCATTTGCACTCCCCCCACATTATCCCAGTCCCAAGCCTGCAATTCGGCACCGCCCTCCTAACCTGTCCATCACCACCTCCCCAACCTATCACCTTCTCCCTCACCTTCATCCACCTATTGCTTTCTCAGTTACCTTCCCCCCAACCTCACTCACCTCCCCCCCCCTCCTTTTATCTCTCAGCTCCCAGCCCACAAGCCTTATTTCTGATGAAGGGCTTATGCCTGAAACATCGATTCTCCTGCTCCTCGGATGTTGCCTGATCTGTTGTGCTTTCCCAGCATCACACTCTGTTGGTCTTTGTAAGTTTCCTAATCCTCTGGTTTCCCACTGTCCTTTGGTTTATATGTTTTCACCTTGCTTTTATGTTATCCCTGACTTCCCTAGTCAGCCATGGTTGTGGCAGCCTCCCTGTACCATGCTTCTTTTCCCTTGGGATGAATCTCTGCTGTGACTACTGATTTACTCCCAGAAACTCCTGCCATTGCTGTTCCACTGCCTTTCCTGCTAGGCTCCTCTTCCAGTCAATTCTACCCAGCTCCTCCCTCTTGCCTCTGTAGTGCCTTTATTCAGCTGTAATACCACTACCTCTGATTCTATCTTCTCCCTCTCAAATTGCAGAGTAAATTCAAACATATTATGATCACTTGCTCCTAATGGTTCCTTCACCTCAAGCTCCCTTATTAAGTCTGCCTCATTGTACAACACTAAATTCTGTCCCCTAGTGGGCTCCACCACAAGCTCCTCCAAAAAGCAATCTCATCGACATGCCACAAATTCCTTTCCTTGCAATCCACTACCAGCCTGATTTTCCCACTCCACTTGTATATTGAAAGCCCCCATGATCACTGTGACTTTATCTTTCCTATACACCCTATCTATTTCCTGGTGTATTTTGCTCCCCAGCTCTTGACTACTGTTTAGAGGCCTGTACATAATTCCAATTATGATTTTTTAATGTTTGTAGTTCCTCAATTCTATCCACACAAATTCTACACAATCTGAACCTAGTTCATTTCTTACTGTTTATAAATTTCATTGCTTACTATTAAGGTAACCCCACCCCCTCTGCCCGCCTGCCTATCTTTCTGATCGGATGTATATATAGAACACAAAACTGTACAGCACAGTACAGCCCCTTTGGCCCACAATGTCATGCCGAGCATTTATCTTAATCTAAGAACAATCTAACCTACATACTCCTCAACATGTGCCATCCATGTGCTTGTCCAGCTGTATATCCTTAAATATTCAGCTCCCAATCCTGATCCCTTTGCAGCCATGTCTCCGTGATGCCCATCACATCATACTTGCCAATTTCGATCTGTGCCACGAGCTCATTTACCTTATTCCTTATACTGCATGCATTCAGAGATAACACCTTCAGTCCTGTATTAACCGTCCCTCTTCTCATTGTCATTCATTTGTCCAGCATGCTTGAAATTTGATTGTTAACCCTTTCCATTCATCTATCCTACTTGTGTCTGTGATGGAGATTTTAATAACCTCTCCGGAGTTCTACACTCTTACCTCCTCCTTTAATTTGGGTTTTCTAATTTCCTCTGTAACTGAACCCCACTCCGGATCTGTCACAAAGTTTGAAGCTCAGACATCAGCTCATTGACTCTGAGCCAGAGTTCTTCCAACCACCAACATTTACTACAGACATGGTCACTGGGAACCACAGTGGGGTCCACCAGCTCCCACCTCATACAGAAAAGCACATCACCTGATCCTCCATCCTTATTTTATACGATAAGTTTTGATTTTTTTTTGTTTTTAACTGTTTTTGTATCTCTGCTTATGCAAGTTGTAACTAATAAATAAGTTATAATCAATAAATTAGCAAGATTCACTTTAACACAGATTCAAATTTAGTAATCAAGAGTGTGGTGCTGGAAAAACACAGCAGATCAGGCAGCATCTGAGGAGCAGGAGAATCAACGTTTCAGGCAAAAGCCATTCATCAGCCCATCATTTGCAGTCCTCATTTTCACCTTTCAAATTTAGTAGACCCCTTGTTAGCCAATCAAATCACAGCCCTCCAGTGAGATTCTGATTCCCCCTCAGAATCAGAAACTCTTACCATCTCAGACTGCTGTCCATTCATTCCGACTCAGCTCTCATCCCAAAGTGAAGGCCCCAAATCCACGAGGTAAGTTTTTATAATCACACCTTCCCAGACAGCTCTCCGTACACTCCCACTCAGCCCTGGTTCCCGAAGTGTCAGCCCCAAATCCACGAGGTAAGTTTTTATAATCTCTTACCTTCCCAGACTGCTATCTGTTCGTTCCCGCTCAGCTCCAGTCCCAAAGTGTGAACATTGGACAGGTTAGACTTATACCCACTGGAGTGTAAGAGGTGGACTGTTTGAAATTTATAAAATCCTGATTTGAAGAGGATGTTTCCTCTTATGGTGGAATATAAAACTAAGTGTCACTGTTCAAAATCAGGGGTCAGCCATTTGTAACAGAGATGAAGTGGGTTTTTTTTATCTCAGAGGGTTGAGAGTCTTTGGAACTCTCTTCCTGAAAAAATGATGGAAGCCACATCCCTTGAATTTTTGAGGCAGAGGTAAAGAGATTCTCAATAAGCTAATGATGAAAGGTTACCAGCAGTCAGCAGGAATGCAGACTTGAGGTTACAATCAGAATGGCCATGATTTTGCTACTTGATTGGCTGCTCCTTGTTGATCTATTCATATATATTCAGAAAACTGACACAATGCCGTACCAAAACACAGGCGATAACCTAACTGCTTACAATGGGTCCAACATTCCATGTATTAGCATTATTCATCTTAAATGCCATCAAGAATACATATTCTTGAAATATCCACCTGAAACCTTCTTGATCATTGATACAGATGGACCAGCTATTATCAGTCTAGTAGTACATGTGAATCTATGGTGTTATCACTATCCATGAAATGACAGCTGAGCCAATTATAACATTAATGATTTCAGACTGCAACATTTATCTCATATATTCTGGTTACAGTCAAGTAGATTCAGTCAGCTACATCAGATAATGATCAGCTGCAATTGAGTCCTAGAGCACGGAGACAGGCCCTTCAGCTCAAACTGGTCCATGCCGACCAAAATGTCCATCCACGTTAACCTCATATCCTTCTAAACGTTTTCTCTCCATGTACTTGTCCAAATGCCTTTTAAATGTTGTTAATGTACCAGCCTCAACCATTTCTGTTGGTGGCTCATTCCATACACGCACCACCCTCTGTGTAAAACAAAAGTTGCCCCTTTAGGTTCCCTTTTATTCTTTCCCCTCTAACCTTAAATTGATGCTCTCTGGTCCGTGATTTCCCAACCCTGGGAAAAAGACTGAGTGAATTCACCCTATCCGTGCCTATCATGATCTTATACACCTTGAGAAGGCCCCACCGTCAGCTCCCTGTGCTCTAAAGAAAAGAGTCCTAGCTTATCCAACTTCTCCCTATAATTTAGACCATTGAGTCCTGGCAACATCCTTGTAAATTTCTTCTGCACTCTTTCTAGTTTAACACATCCTTCCCATAACAAGGTGACCAAAACTGAACACAATACATGTGCAGCCTCACCAACATAACATAACTTCCCCACTTCTATACTCAGTACCCTGATTGATAAAGCCCATTCTGCCAAAAGCCTTCTTCACTGCCCTGTCTATCTGTGCCACTTTCAGCTGAACTCCAAGGTGCCTCTGTTCCCTTGCACTCCTTAATATCCTACCAGTTACCATGAAACTCCTATCTTGATTTGAGTTCCAAAATGCAAGACCTCATATTTATCTATATTAAACACCATTTGCCAGTTCTCAACTCACTTCCCAGTTTATCAAGGTCCTGATTTCTGTTACCTTTGCTCACTGTCCACGATATTACTTATTTTAGTGTCATCTGCAAACTTCTAATCATGCCTTGTATATTCTCATCCAAATCATTGATACAGAGAACAAACAGCAATGGGCCCAACACCGACCCCTGAGGCACTCCAGTCACAGGCCTCAAGTCCGACAAGCAGCCTTGTATTACCCTCTGCTTCCTACCATCAAACCAATTTTGTATCCAATTTGCCAGGTCCCCCTGGATTCCATACAATCTAACCTTCCAGAGCAGCCTACCATGTGAAACCCTATCGAAGACCTTACTGAAATCCATATAGTGTACATCTATCACCCTCCCCTCATCAACCTTCATGGGTCACTTCATCAAAGAACTCTAACAAATGTGTGAGGCGTGATCTCCCATGCACAAAACTATGCTAACTACTCCTGTACAATATCAGTTATCCAAACGACACAGGAGGGGAGTATTTTGTTCAGATACTAGAGTTTACCCAAGAATCAGGACTTTGAGACCTTGTTCAGATAACTGAGGATGTACGAAATACTCTATCCCTCACTGCAGGTAACTGCTACTAGGCTGTAATGTATGCACCAAAGTGATGCCTCTACCTTTTAGTCTCACACTTTTGGATACTCTTGCTGCTGCTGATCACGGGAGCTGTCGCTGGACAATCCACTCCTCAGTGCTGCTGACTGCTTCCAGGCTGTAAATGTTATGTGTTGACATGATGCTTATCCCTCTTAGTACCCTCTGCTGGAGGAATTGTTCAAGTTAATCAGCAACAGGTAGCATCAATGCATCCAATAGGTCCCTGAGCTGTACTGTTTGTTCTGGACATTCAAAGATGAATTAAGACTCCCCAACAATGTAATCTTCAAACATAAACAAGTCATAATTCCTCAAGCTCTACTTAAAGATACAGGTGCAAAAATAACCAAAAGGTTGGGATGTGAATGCATATGTTGGCCCTGTCTTAGTAAGGCATTGATCAACTGATCTAGTTGTATGATACATGTCAACTTCATCAATCTCAACACATAGGGGAATCTCATCTTCCACATGAGATTTCATCTGAACTGTAATACAAGATTGCAACTGAATTTTTCCATGACTATGACATGATTGCATGCTTGTGACTATTTCTCCAAATTTCCTTTTATATATCAAATTAAAAATACCACTAATGCAACAAATGTCAACATATTTAGTGTCATTCTCTCTGTGAAATGGAGTCAGTGTAGACAACTATTTGTGTGTGCTTTTGTGCCTATAGAAAAATCAGGAATCACAGACTGAAAGCATGTGTGAAAGTCTGTTATATCATAACACTGCAAATAATTAATGCAGTAAATAAACTTCAGATATCTGACTCATGAAGCCCTTAACTATCCGTGATATAGCCATATGGAGACTGACATATACTAAATCATGAACGGCATCAAAATCTTTTTGCAGAGCAAGTGGTTACAATCTGGAATTTATTGCCCTTGGAGGCAGATTCAACTATGACTTTCAAGAAGAATCGACGATGTACCTGAAGAGAAAAGACTTCGCATGTCAATGTGGAAAGGATAGAAAATCAGACTAATAACTGAGGCATCATGGACTGGGAAGACCAAATGGCCTCCTTCTATGCTGTGAATATTCAATCTGATGTACAGTTACCACGGTATTGCAAGAAATGTCATAGAAGACACAGTAAGTCCCCACAAATAGCAATATGCAAATATCAGATAGGATATTTAAAGATATTCATTGAGGCACATTTCCCTGGTAGAACCCAAGCTTTACTTTCATGAGACCTTTGAGCAGATGGGGTCCCAAACAAAGTCTCACCTTTTTAAAAAAAAAGTCATCACTGTCAATGTAGTACTTCCTGAGAACTTCCTTAGAACTGTCAGTTGAGAGATTTCTGCAATGGAACTTGAACATGTGACCAGCAAATTCAGGGTTGAGAGTGCTATAGTTTACATGTATTTTATATTTGTCTCATTGTGCCTGATTTTAGTATTCAGTGTGCAATAGGTAGTTGAGCAGGGGATAGATTGCAGCCTTGTGTCCCCATTGTAACACCTATTTGTAATTGCCATGAAGTCCAAGCCATTTTGAGACACAAGCTTAGCTTGCATATAGGACAAGCAGCACACCTCAAACTATCACTGGTGGATGCTCCATCCACCATTTCTTGGGTCACACTGCCAACACAAGTGAATAATAAGTGGTCAGATACTATAGAGACACTTATATTGCCACATTAAAATATAAAATTGATACCAGCTCGTTGAAGCTATCATTTTGACTGATGTTGAGAAAGCTCTGTGTTGACTTCTAACACACAGTGTGAAATTATGTAGAAGTGTATCTGCCATCTACATGAACAAAGTCATTTATGAATATATATCAACAACATAAATAACTAACTTCTTAAAACTTCACTTCTGGGATATAGGGACCCAGTTGTTGAAATGCATTTTTTAAAAGAGAGCCCTTTACCATTTGGTGGTATTAGCTGTTAATGTGACCTCAAATCATGAACTGCCAAATGTTCTAAAAGTCCTGTACCAGGAACTTACTATGGATAACAGCACTCAGTCCAGTAAACTGAATAATGTGAAGGCTGTAATTTAATCATTGGATTCTGATGACATCATAAATCATGAAATATAAACCTTGTACAATTTATGAACAATGTCGAAACCATTTGATTAGATTAAGGTTCTAACTTCCTTCACAGCATTTATTATTTACATGGCGATGATTATGAAGTTTAGAAAAAAAATCAGGTGAATGATCAAACTATTCTAGGTGCACGCCTGAAGCATCAAGGATGTTTACATTTTTTGTTGGATTGCATTATCTTTTAATGAATGGTAGGCTCACGTGATATTTCGATCATTAATATAAGTTACTGAAGGTCCCACACTGATCATTCTCCCTGCTTCCTCTACATGAATATTGTAGACAGGCATTTATACTGGCTATACACAAGTCATTTGTCACTCCAACTGATGTCTATAACAGTGCTCTCTCTATTTCAGGCAGCCTCAGCTGTTCAATCTATACTCACATCTCATCAAGATGTGATTACTTAATGGCTACTTAATCTCCTGTCACTAGTGTCTAGTTACAGCTTGCATTGGTCAACATGGACTGCAGCATATTTACAAAAAATGCCACAGGAGAAGCTACGGATGCAATGAGAACTAGTGTCATGGAAAATGGAGGTGAGGGAGGACATGATCCCAATGGAAACAATGAATAGATCAGGGTTAACACTGTCTGACATTTGCTGTGTGGTTTTGTCATTGTGAAATGTTGTAGAGCAGCATTCTAATAGACACATAGACTGGGACTTAATAGTAATGATAGAAAAAGTTTGATATGCAAACTGTTTAAAAAGACAGAACAGACTGTGACTATTGAATTGTCTCTAGCTACATATAGTATGGCAAAGATGTATACATTCAAGTTCAGTACGATTATATGTTTGCTAAAGTATTTCTATTTATTTTTTATATAAATTTGTGTGAAATTATTTCAGTAAAATTACATGAATGCTTGATTAATTTTCCAGCTGGTGATTTGGAGATATTTTAAATTTTTGACAACTGCTAATCATTTTACACACTGCTGTATTATTGCATAGATCTCAGAAAGGCACTGTACCTTAAGCTGACTAAATGATATTACAACATGCAATGCTCTGATATAATTAGTCTCCATCTTACTGTCTGTATATTTGCAGTCAGCAGACAGATATTCATCCTGCTATTCAGTCTGTTTGGCAAACATGTTTGTAAAATGATAGCAATCTAAGTAAACATATGTAAATCTGAGATGTCATATTAGTGTCTGTAGTTAATTATTAATAAGCCTCCACATAACTGATTCAGTATAAATGCAACTGCCTGTGATATCTATTATGTTATCTAACATGTAGAAAGCAAAGAGGCCAGTTAAATGAGTTATCTGGATGGCTAGTTTGTAATACAGAGTGAGGCCAATAGGGTGGGTTCAATTCCCACACTGTCTGCAGTTACTATGAAGGTTTCTCCTCAATCTCTCCCCTCACCTGAGATGTGATGACTGTCAGGTTAAGCCATCACCAATTGTCTCTCTAATGAGAGAGCAGTTGTATGGTCTGGTAAGAACACTGCAACTTTACCTATATGAAGAAATATATCACAAACAACATTATGCAGTGACTAAAATAACTTGTTACAAATATAAACAGTGAGGACTATTTTATAAAATGCATCTTCATGACAAATGCTGTGGCCTGCAGACCTAAATGTTAAATTCTTGCTTCAGTGATAGTGGGTTGCCACTTATTAAGTTGTGTTATTTTCTTGGGAAACTGTACAAAATAAAACTTCTCTACTCTGTTTTTAGACTCCTATGATTACACTCTAAATGCTAACATTTGAAAACCCAGCGTGCAGAGATTAGAAGGCTTACTGAGGAGTTCAGCAAGTACTTCGGCCTAAGTAATGAAGTCATGGCACAATATGTAACCAGAATAGAGTTTCTTCCTGATATCTTTCGTGTACTTCATTGGTGCTAGGAGAAAACTAGTCTGTCCTTTTGTATAATGCCACGCAATTGCTAAATGAATGACCTCTCAATTTCTAAAATATAAACAGAAATTAACATTGCTTAAATAGAAAGGAGATTTTAAAAACATGCTTTGTGCAACTATACAAGTTATATTGACACACTAATTTTTCAAAAAGCTGTGTTTCCTAATGGCTTTATGTTCTGAAATTTACTGTGCTTGAGTCACTCGAGTCTCCTTGGATACCAGGCTAGATGCCATGTGTTCTATTTTGAATGGCACAAGAATCAGTGCCTGTTCTGTGAAGCAGTAAACATCAATGCCAGGTTAAAGCAAAGCTGTGCCACATGCTTCTGGGATTTTAAAACTCACATACTAACTGCACAGAAAGCTCGAGGACTATAACATTTGCATGTTTGATATCACATCTGGTATGGGGACTGCCACTGCCAACAATTACTGTGACAGCTGATCTATCTTCAGTCATTTCTACAGCTTATATTAATGAATAGTAGCCTTTTCCCATAACACCAGGATTAATGTTTGTCCATAAATATCCATTTAGGTACACTGATTAGGAATGTTTGCTGATCTGCATACTTTATTTGCTATGGAATTATTAAACTGATAGCGCCAGCTTCCAGATTTACACTGCCATATCCATGTCTTGAAGTCTTAAAGACTATCTGCATTTTGATCTCTTTCGTTGATATCAGTTCAGGATTTTCCTGTCAGCCACCATGCAGGGACAGGGATAAGGAACTCCTTGCTACTTCTCCAATCAGCAGAATTTAAGGATTTTGAAGCAGGACCGATCATTTGGGAAGTTGTTAGTTTGATCTTATTCTGGGATCATGAATATTCAGGCTCTGAGTGCTTCTGCAGTGTAAAAGGGGCTGGCTTTGTGTTCCAAAATGAGGTCAGTCATTTGCATGATTTTGCAGCCTTCCTGTCTCACTGAGCATGACGCTATGGGATGACCTCAGGGTCAAGGGAGTTTTTGGGGGGGTCGGCCATCTTGCCCTTAAATCTATCTTGCTCTTAAGGAGGGGGAATAAATGTTGCAGCATCTCTACATTGAGAAATAACATTATTATTGAAGCAGCTTTCGAAAGACTCTACAGGCGGCAGACCTTTATTTGCAAGAAAGAACCATTGGAAGACTAGTTAGTCCCTCAACCTGCTTGCATCATTCATTTGAATAATTGTAAATAAAAAACACCTAATTGTGCAAAAATGGGTGGCAGGTCAGACTTTGTTAGACTATTAAAAACAACAGCAAAAAATTAAGAAAAAGGAAAAAATTTAGAGTATGAAAGAAAGTTGGATAAAAATGTAAAAATGGATAGTAAGGACTGAGCTTGCCCCTCTTTTGACGAAGTTTTATTTTCGTGGAGTGTCATGGACAGTGTGGCATCATGTCCCATGGTGACTTTTTTTGAGTAACATTCCACTGCTCACCACATTCACTATGCATCCAGACTCTGCATTGGCCTTCTTTTTGAATCATGCATTTGCAGAGGTGGAAGACCTTGCTGATGCAGGACAATCTGATATTTGCATAATGGACATTGTAGTTAATCCACAGCAACTGCAACACGGCAAGCCAGGAGAGAACCTTCTCTGTTCTACTGCTTGCCTTTTATTACCAAAGATGTGACCATGAAAGGGAAGTTGGCTTCCCGCTTCATTATTCTGGATTAATAGTGCTGGAAAAGCACAGCAGTTCAGGCAGCATCCAAGGAGCTTCGAAGTTGATGTTTCGGGCAAAGCCCTTCATCAGGAATAAAGGTAGTGAGCCTGAAGCGTGGAGAGATAAGCTAGAGGAGGGTGGGGGTGGGGAGAAAGTAGCATAGAGTACAATGGGTGAGTGGGGGAGGGGATGAGGATGATAGGTCAGGGAGGAGAGGGTGGAGTGGATAGGTGGAAAAGGAGATAGGCAGGTAGGACAAGTCCGGATTAGTCATGGGGACAGTTACTGAGCTGGAAGTTTGGAACTAGGGTGAGTTGGGGGAAGGGGAAATGAGGAAACTGTTGAAGTCCACATTGATGCCCTGGGGTTGAAATGTTCCGAGGTGGAAGAGGAGGCGTTCTTCCTCCAGGCATCTGGTGGTGAGGGAGCGGCGGTGAAGGAGGCCCAGGACCTCCATGTCCTCGGCAGAGTGGGGGGGGAGGTGAAATGTTGGGCCACGGGGCGGTGTGGTTGATTCGTGCGGGTGTCCCGGAGATGTTCCCTAAAGCGCTCTGCTAGGAGGCGCCCAGTCTCCCCAATGTAGAGGAGACCGCATCGGGAGCAACGGATACAATAAATGATATTAGTGGATGTGCAAGTAAAACTTTGATGGATGTGGAAGGTTCCTTTAGGGCCTTGGATAGAGGTGAGGGAGGAGGTGTGGGCGCAGGTTTTACAGTTCCTGCGGTGGCAGGGGAAAGTGCCAGGATGGGAGGGTGGGTTGTAGGGGGGTGTGGACCTGACCAGGTAGTCACGGAGGGAACGGTCTTTGTGGAAGGTGGAAAGGGGTGGGGAGGGAAATATATCCCTGGTGGTGGGGTCTTTTTGGAGGTGGCGGAAATGTCGGCGGATGATTTGGTTTATATGAAGGTTGGTAGGGTGGAAGGTGAGCACCAGGGGCATTCTGTCCTTGTTACGGGTGACCCTGGCAGAGGTAGTGGTAGAGAGGAGAACTGTCCTTTTCCCTCCAGATAGCCAAAGAATGCCACAGTGCCAGGTGCTGCCAGCCTGGATGGATGTAGACACTCAGATCAGTGTATCAGGGAATGATGCAAGCAGATGAGGGACTAACTTGTCTTTCAATAGTTCTCCAGGGTGAAATATACATCCAGCAACATCAAAAGAAGCTCAGTAGCCTTCTGTGCTCACAAGACTAAGTGCTACCACTTTCTCTCTGCTACCTCATATTCACCATAACTCTGCTACTGCACACACTTCCCATTAAGGAAAGTGGTCTCCTACTTATAATTTTGCATGCAACACTTCCACTTAAATGCTCTCCCCCACTACAGGATTCCCAAACTGCTAACCCTCCTTTCTTTTGCGCTTTCTACTCATTCAGTGGCACATCTCACCACATAGACACTACCAATAATAGCTCTTGAAGCCACTTTAATCTTACTCAATTCCTCCTTCTGTTTCATTTCAGGAGAAAATGGTGCACAACAGTGTAGACAAGTTAAAGACGGTCGGCGGATGGGATGACATTCTAAATTATTTATTTTTGGTGAATGGAAGTAACTGCTCTAACAACAGTCACATGAGGTATCATGCCACACAGGGAATACTAAAGGAAAAATGGTTTTAAAGGGACACCAAAATTTAATTTCAAGTGCCCCTTCCTTTCAAAGAGACAAGCAGGTGTCAGCAGAAGGAGGAACCAGAAACAGAACCTCCATCCACCCAGAAGCTTCCATTCAGGATACCACAGACAATCCAGAGTAGGCAGCATTGTAGACAGTCGATGATAGCATATAATTACAAAGGATATTGATAAACTAAATGAATGGACAAAACTGTGGCAGATGGAGTTCAATGTAAGCAAATGTGAGATAATCCATTTTCAACCGAAAAAGAATAGATCAGGATACTTTCTTAATGGTGTGAGGTTAAATACAATGGATGTCAAAAGGGACTTGGAGGTTCAGATGCATAGATCATTAACATGCCACAAACAGGTGCAGAACATAATCAAGAGAGCTAATGGAATGTTGGCCTTTGTATCTAGAAGGCTGGAGGACAGGGATGTAGAAGTATGCTGTAGTTCTACACACCATGGTTAGACTACACTTGGAGTACTATGTGCAGATCTGGGTACCACATTTTGGGAAGGATATATTGGCCTTGGAGCAGGTACAGTGTAGGTTTACAACAATGAAAACTGGATTTCAGGGCTTAAGTTATGAGGAGAGACTGTGTAAATTAGGCCTGTTTTCTGTAGAACTTAGAAGGTTTTGGATGTCTTCAAAATACTAACAGGAAAAGACAGGGTAGATCAAGACAAACTATTTCTACTGGTTGGGGATTTTAGAACTATGCAGGATAGTCTGCGAAATGAGGGCAGACTGTTCCAGAGAGATGTTAGGAAGCACCTCAACACACAAAAGCTGGTAGATGTTTGGAAATCTTTTACACATATAGCAGTGGGTGTTTGATTGGTCAATTTTAATTCTGAGATAGAAAAAGTTTCAAAAAGCAAAGACATTAAGGGATATGGGCCAAAGGCAGGTTTATGCAGTTAGGCCAATTTTCATTGATTGGTGGAACAGTCTCAAGGGGCTGAATGACATATTCCTGTTCCTATGCTCTTAGGGCCTTCTACCACCACCCTGCCTAGGATCTCCAATCCTGTAGAAGCTGTGGAGGGTGACCCTGCTTCTGAGCAGGACATGTTCATCATTCTGAGTTACAAATACCTCCAGAGCCATCCACCCAAATATTCCACACTAACAGATTCTATTACAAAACAAACTGCCTTTATCGTGGCTGTAAATCACAGGTCTGCATCCAGACATAATGGAAGGACAAGGAGAAATCAAACATTCTGGACACATAGGTGGCACAGATTACACTTCATTTATGCTTGTCCCTTTATTCATTCCAAGGAGGATAGAAGCTATACTGCTGAGGCACTGCTCATCTCTGAGAAATATAGAATATAGAACACAGAACATAGAACACTACAGCACAGTATAGGTCCTTCGGCCCTTGATGTTGCACCGATCTGTGAAACTTCTCTGATACCAATCTCACCTACACCATTTCATTGTATGTCCAATGCCTTTAAAATCGGTGAGTCTACTACTATAGCAGGGCAGGTCATTCCATGCCCCTACAACTCTCTGAGTAAAGAAACTACCCCTGATATCTGTCCTAAGTCTATCACCCTTCAATTTAAAGCTATGTCCCCTCGTGTTAGCCTTCACCATCTGAGGAAAAAGATTCTCACTGTCCACCCTATCTAACCCTCTGATTATCTTATATGTCTCTATTAAGTCACCTCCCAACTTTCTTCTCTCCAACGAAAACAGTCTCAGTTCCCTCAGCCTTTCCTCATAAGACCGTCCCTCTATTCAGGCAACATCATAGTAAATCTCCTCTGAACCCTTACCAAAGCTTCCACATCCTTCCACTAATGCGGTGACCAGAACTGTATGCAATATTCCAAGTGCAGCCTTACCAGTGTCTTATACAGCTGAAGCATGACCTTGTGGCTCCAAAACGTAATCCATCTGCCAATAAACACCAACACACTGTATGCCTTCTTAACAACCCAGTCAATCTGTGTGTCAACTTTCAGGGATTTATGCACCTGGACACCACGATCTCTCTGTTCATCCACACTGCCAAGAATTTTATCATTTGGAGATGCCGGTGTTGGACTGGGGTGAACAAAGTTAAAAATCACACAACACCAGGTTACAGTCCAACAGGTTTAATTGGAAGCACACTAGCTTTCGGAGCGACGCTCCTTCATCAGGTGATGATGAAGGAGCATCGGTCCAAATGCTAGTGTGCTTCCAATTAAACCTGTTAGACTATAATCTGGTGTTGAAGAATTCTATCATTATCCCAGTACTCTGCATTCTTGTTCCTTCTTCCAAAGAAAACTACTTCACACTTTTCTGCATTAAACTCCACTTGCCACTTCTCAGCCCAGCTCTGCATCTTATCTATGTCCCTCTGTAACCCACAACATCCTTTGGCACTATCCACAACTCTGCCTACTTTAGTGTCATCTGAAAATTTACTAACGCACCATCTACGCCCACATCCAGATCATTTATAAAAATAACAAACAACAGTGGCCCCAAAACAGATCCTTGCAGCACATCACTGGTAACTGAGCTCCAGGATGAACATTTCCCATCAACCACCACTCTGTCTTCTTTCAGCTAGCCAATCTTTGATCCAAACCACTAAATCACCTTCAATCCCAAAACTCTGTATTTTGTGCAATAGCCTCCTGTGTAGAACCTTATTAAACACCTTACTGAAGTCCATATACACCACATCAACTGCTTTACCTTCATCCACCTGTTTTGTCACCTTCTTAAAGAACTCAATAAGGTTAGTGAGGCATGACTTACTCTTCACAAAACCATGCTGACTATCTCTAATCAACTTATTCCTTTCTAGATGATTATAAATTCTATCTCTTATAACCTTTTTCAATACCTTACCCACAACCGAAGTAAGGCCCACTGGCCTATAATTACCAGGGTTGTCCTAACTCCCCTTCTTAAACAAGGGAACAACATTTGCTATCCTCCAGTCTTCTGGCACTACTCCTGTCGACAATGATGACATAAAGATCAAAGCCAAAGGCTTTGCAATCTCCCCCTTGGCTTCCCAGACAATCTGGGGATAAATCCCATCAGGCCTAGGGGTCTTCCAAAATTGCTTAAACCTTTTCTTTGTCAACCGCAATCCTGTAGCCTGCGTCTCAGTATTCTCACTAACATTGCTCTTTTCCAATGTGAATACTGACGAAAAGTATTCATTCAGCGCTTCCCCTATGTCCTCAGATTCTACACACAACTTCACATTACTTTCTTTGATTGGCCCTAATCTTACTCTAGTCATTCTTTTATTCCTGATATACTTATAGAAGGTCTTAGGATTTTCCTTGATCCTATCTGCCAACAACTTCTCATGTCCCCTCCTGGCTCTTCTCAGCCCTATCTTTCCATCTTTTCTGGCTAATTTATTTGAAACCCCTAACTGAGCCTTCATGCCTCATCCTCACATAAGCCTTCTTCTTCCTCTTGTGGGCGGCACGGTGGCACAGTGGTTAGCACTGCTGCCTCACAGCGCCAGAGATCCGGGTTCAATTCCTGACTCAGGCGACTGACTGTGTGGAGTTTTCACATTCTCCCCGTATCTGCGTGGGTTTCCTCCGGGTGCTCCGGTTTCCTCCCACAGTCCAAAGATGTGCACTTCAGGTGAATTGACCATGCTAAATTGCCCATAGTGTTAGGTAAAGGGGTAAATGTAGGGGAATGGGTGGGTTGCGGGTCGGTGTGGACTTGTTGGGCCGAAGGGCCTGTTTCCACACTGTAAGTAATCTAATCTCCATTCCCACTATTATAAATTCCTAAATAGACCGCTGAAGAAATGAAACACGAAAGAAAACACTTGTCACCTTACCAACCAACGCACAGAATTTCATTTTGGTTAGAGGAGGATGATGGGTGGAAGAAACTACCCGAGTAATGTTTCAGGTACAGCAACCGCCCAAATATGTAACCTCCGACTGCCTCCAGGAACTGAAGAATGCGGGACCTAAAAGTAAGTAATTTATACTGTATACTCACGTATCCCGACAAGCTCCGCAGCTCCCTGGTGGCCTCGTGACCTCTCTAACTGCCTCCAGGAACTGAAGTGAACAGAATAAAAATAGATTTCAGACACTCTTTAATCGTATGTTCATGAGTGCCGCAAGACTTTGCACTTTGTTGAGGAGATTACTGAATTCATAGTTAATGAGAATACTTCGTAATAAGTCCTTGTATACTTATGGCTACTTTGTATGAGTGATCATGAGATCATTCATCAGAGCATACTCTTCTGAAGGGAGGGATTGGGGGACAAAGGTTCATCCTATCTTAGTGTTTAATAAGGAAACACAGTCATAGATGGATGAGTGATATATACAGCTTTGTTAACTGCAAACTCTGTCTCGTGCCACTATTCATCTGGTAGGAGAAGATCTCTTAAGTCCAGCTTCTGTCACACTGGGCATTGGAGTGAAATCTATTTAAGTATAATATTGTTATCTAACAATTGTAAATTTGCAGACGTTGAATGATGATAGGTTGGTGAATAGGATCTGCATCAGGATACTCTCAAAATCATAATGGATATAGCAAAACTCGGTATGCAGTTCTCGGATACAGGATCATGAATGAAACCTGAGAAGCTTACTTTCCTTAGTGTCAGACAATGTTGTAACCTCATTTGAATCTGTGTTCGTCTTTCCCCAAAGCCCATCAGAACGTACAGTATCCTCATTTTTACAAGCAGCAAGTGTTGAAAAGCACTTAAACAGATGTTAATAGTAGTTTAATTGAACAACAGGAAAGATAAAGTATTAACAAACAAAGAAACTGCATTTGCTTTTGCAACTAATCTTTCGATTTCTATTTAGCTTTCTTGGGACATCCTCAAATTGTGCCTGCATTGTACTTTGGTCATCTGGAGGAAATGATAGTGAGGATTATAGTCTTTAGCTCACCTCATCCTCCTCTGCATCCTAAGAGTACCTTTTGCTGCAGTGTCTCCCTCTGGAGACTGTGCACCAGCCATCGGGGTCTACTGTTGTTCCCAGGTTTGCTGACACCTTTCCATATCTTTGATTTCTCTCTGCTGCCTTTATATGACTTCACCGACCGTGATAGTAGCTATCATTGCAGGCTCCAATTAGACAGATGCAATGAACCCCCATGAGGAATATCAAAAACAGAACAGCTTCTCAGTAATGAGATTCCTAACCAATCATGCCAGAGTGATATGAGGCTTTATCATAAGTCATGATAAACCCCATTTCACTTTATTCTCCCACATTTCTCGCCATTGCCAAAACTGAACAAGGGCTTGGAAAATTCCATCCCAGAGTTTTCCATAGATGTTTAAAAAGGAAGCGTTAACTGCGCAAGAGGTGTTCTTGGTCTCCTTTCCAAATATATATAAATGACTTGACTGAAGGAATTGAAGGTTTGCTGACGACTCAAAGAAAGATAGGATGAAACAATGTCATCTGCCCTGATAGTCTCGGATGCGCTTGTACTTACAGTCACCGCTTTAGACATCAGATCAGCCTTTTTGAGAGTAGCCCAAATGGAGTCCCTGACTGTGTATGCAGAACCTGCATGTACCAGCTGGCGGTAAGATTTGCTGACATCTCTAACCTCTTCTTACTACGATCTGAAGTCCCCACTAGCTTCAAGAAGACTACCATCATTCTGGTGCCAAAGAAAACTCATGCAGTGTGCCACTGAAAAGTGTGGTGCTGGAAAAGCACAGTCAGTCAGGCAGCATCTGTAAACATGAAACAGCATATTGGATATACGAACCCATATTTACAAAGGAAAACAGCTCCAAGCTCTTGAGCACCTTTGGCACCTTTAGAACATGATTGAGAATTGGTGCACCCAGATGATAACCTTAAAGGTGGTCACTTCTGCTTCAGAGAGATTATTAGAATTAATTTTCATGATCAATCATGCTCTTGATTGCATTTGGACAAGATTTTGTGGGTCAATGCATAAGCTGCTCATGGTGTAATTTAATGGCAGATATCTTTCATCATTTATGAGGCATTCATAGATTTTGGTCCATTTGCCCTCTGAAGAGCTTCATATTTTCCAAATTGCACTTACCACCCAGAGTCAAAACAAAACAACTTACTCTAACTATTGTGAATGTGCTGGCAGCCATTTTTTATTTGTATTGAGCAGTTGCAATTTGACAGAAGCTGGAATGCTATCCAGATTAGATTTCTGAGAATAAACTCCTGTCTCTGCATGAAATTCAAGATTCTCCCCTACCCTCACCCTTCATGTACTCTTTTGTGTTACCATTAAAGCAGGGAGGCAATAACCTAGTGGTATTGTCGTTGGACAGTTAATTCAGAAATCCAGGTTCTGAGGATCTAGGCTCAAATCCCACCACAGCAGATGGTGGAATTTAAATTCAATAAAATTCTGGAATTAAGAATCTGATGATAACCACAAAACCATTACCAATTATTGGAAAAATCCATCTGGTTCACTAATGCCTTTCAGGGAAGGAAACTGCCATCCTTACCTGGCTGGGCCTACATGTGACACCAGACCTGTAGCAATGTGGTTGAATCTTAACTGCCTTCTGGGCAATTAGAGATGGGCAATAAATGCTGGCCCAGCTGGTAATGTCCTCATCCCATGATGAATATTAAAAAGAAATCCCTGGATGAAGGGTACAGCCAATCGCTGCGGATGGGCAATAGCCTGAGATGTTGATGAATGGACATGTCCATGAATGGCTGGAGAATCAATCAGAAAGCTGCATCTGTCAGGTAAGCACTCAGACATTCAAGACAGAAATTGGTTTCTCACCAGTGACTGGCAGAATCATGGAATGTACAAAGTGAGGTGAGATTAGCTAATACATTGAAATAAGATCCTCATTGCTTATCAGCAAGATTCTCATCTAGCCTTTAAAACCTTAAGAAATTTAGACTTTTTCTCTCAACATTAAAAATCTGCTTTTTCCATTTTCACTTTATTCTCCCACATTTCTCGCCATTGCCAAAACTGAACAAGGGCTTGGAAAATTCCATCCCAGATTTTTCCGTAGATGTTTAAAAAGGAAGCAAGAGGTGTTCTTGGTCTCCTTTCCAAATATATATAAATGACTTGACTGAAGGAATTGAAGGTTTGCTGACGACTCAAAGAAAGATAGGATGAAACAATGTCATCTGCCCTGATAGTCTCGGATGCGCTTGTACTTACAGTCACCGCTTTAGACATCAGATCAGCCTTTTTGAGAGTAGCCCAAATGGAGTCCCTGACTGGGTATGCAGAACCTGCATGTACCAGCTGGCGGTAAGACTTGCTGACATCTCTAACCTCTTCTTACTACGATCTGATGTCCCCACTAGCTTCAAGAAGACTACCATCATCCTGGTGCCAAAGAAAACTCATGCAGTGTGCCACTGAAAAGTGTGGTGCTGGAAAAGCACAGTCAGTCAGGCAGCAACAGGAATTTCCTGATGAAGAGCTTATGCTCAAAACATCGACCCTCCTGCTCCTCGGATGCTGCCTAATCGGCTGCGCTTTTCCATTACCACTCTTTCCAACTCTGATCTCCAGCATCTGCAGTGCTCACTTTCTCCTTCATGCAGTGTGCCTCAATGACAATTACCCAGTGGTTCTGACCTTCATCATTATAAAATGTTTTAAGAGGTTAGTCATGGCTCACGTCAACTCTAGCCTCCCAACCTGCCTTGATCCCTTGCAATCCACCTACCATCACAACAGGTCCACGGCAGACACCATCTCCCTGGCCCTACACTCATCCTTGGAACATCTGGATAACAAGCTCCACCTTCACAACCATAATTTCAACAAAACTGTTCTTCAAACTCCAAGACCTATGTCTGTGCTCCACCTTCTGCAATAGGGCAACATCATCTCGACCACAATATTCCTCTAACTGATGCCCACAAGCCTGTGTACTCAGCCCCTTACTATACTTCCTATACACTCATGACTGTGAGGCCAGATTATGTCCTAATTCCATCGAAACATTTGCTGATGACACCATCGTTGTAGGTCGGATCTCAAACAACAATGAGGCAGAATATAGAAAAGAGTTAGAGTGTTTGGTGGCATGGTGTAAAGATAACAATCTTTCCATCAACGACAGCAATACAAAAGAGCTGGTCATTGACTACAGGAAGCGAAATGGAGGGCACCCTGTCTACATCAATGGTAATGAATTGGAGATGGTCGGAAGTGTCAAATTCCTGGGAGTAATGCTCACCAACAAATCTGTTCTTGTCCACCCAGGTTGACACCATGGTCAAGAAAGCACAACAATGCCTCTGCTTCATCAGGAGGCTAAGGAACTTGTACATCAGTAAAGTCTCTTACCAATTTTTATAGACATGCCATAGAAAGCATTCTGTCCGATTGCATCATGGTTTGGACTGGCAACTGCTCTGCCCAAGACCAAAGGAAACTACACAGAGTTGTGAACACAGTTGTTGCCATCACGCAGGTCAGCCATCCATCATTGACTCCATCAATACTTCTCGCTGCCTTTGGAAGGCAGCCAACATCATCAATGACCTCTCCCATCCCAGTTATACTCTGATCTAACCTCTTCCGTCAGGCAGAAGATACAAAGGCTTATACATATATATCAATAGATTCAAGATCAGCTTCTTGCCCACTGTTATTAGACTTCTGAATGGACCACTCAAATTTTGCATTTAATGTTGATCTTCCTGTTTGTGCACCTTTTCTACCCTTGTAACATTGTATACTTCACACTGTTCACTACCTTAATGCACTTTGTATGGTATGATCTGCCTGAACTGCATACAAAACAAAACTTTTCATTGTACCTAGGTACATTGACAAGAACAAATCAAAGCATAGCAATTTGTAAACAGGCCATAAATACAGAGGGATATAGGATTTTAGCAAATAGAGTATACAGTCAGTTCTGATATAACACAATAGTTCCATTCTAGTGTGATCTCATGTTATAAGAAAATCATACAATAGCTGCGCCATTTAAACTAATTTGGCCAAAATCGCATTATAGCTAATACAGGTAAGGAAAGTTTGCATTTTACAAATAATGATCTAAATTTTTCAATTGAGTTAAAGTCAATTTGCGTTGAAGAAACACATGTTATAGTAGAACCGACTATAATATGGAAAAATATGAAATTGTCTGTTTTGGAGAGAAGAAATAAAGCAGGCATGTTATCCAAATGTGAGAGGTTGCTAAGCTCTGAGATGTCAAGGGGACTGGGTGTCCTAGTGTAAGAGCTGCAAAGGTTAATGTGCAAAGGTTCAGCAGGTAAACCAGAAAGCTAAATGATATTTTTGTTTATTGTAAGGGAAATTGAATACAAAAAGTAAGGAGACTAGATTTCAGTTAAGTGCATCATGGGTGAGATCACATCTGGAGTAGAGTGTATGGCATTCATTTGCTTATTAAAGGAAGAGGGAAATGCTGTCAGAGCAGTTCAAAGGATATTTGCCAGACTAATGCGTGGAGTGGGTGGGTTGTCTTCAGAGAAAAGGTTACGGTTGCATCCACTAGAATTGAAAAGAGTAAAAGGTGACTTACTTGAAAGGCTCATGACAAAGTGCACTTAGAAAAGACAATTTCTCTTGTTGAGAATGTAGAACTTTTATACTGTGTCGGAGATAGATAGATCTTGGTAAGCAAGGTAGGCAAGAATATGGCATAAGAAGCCATGGTCTTATTGAATAGTGGATTAGAACTGAGAAGCCAAGTGGCCTGCTGCAGCTCCACAATTCATGTTTGCATGTGTGTTTCTATGCCTGATCCATAACCTAACTCTATATCCCTGCCTTTTCCCTCTATACATTAATTACTGTAGTTAGCAAAAATCTATGCATCTCAAATTTAAAATCAATAATTAATTTAGTATTAAATGTGATTTGCAGAAGATGAGCAGTACAAATGAAGATGGACAAAAAATATTTAGTGGGCAGAGTGTTACTTTTATCAAGTTTCATGGAGGGTTTCTCCCCATGAGCCCCTAGCAAGTTTGCACACACTATCGCCCCAAACTCACCTCATTATCTATATACCTTGCTGTGGCATCCCATTCAACCAATGCTAGTCCAATTTTCCAACTCACTGTAGGCAAAAGTAGTCATTACTGCCAGGATTCTGAGATTCCTGGCACCAGTTCCATATTTAAATCTCATCTGCACCTGGTTAAGCACTGTCAGCCCAAGCATCCTGTATGGTTTGTTTCATTTGAGTCAGACATAGCAGACAAAGGGAAGTTAGTACACTACATTGTGGAGGATGGGATGCTGAAGATGAGGATCTTCCCCTTCCCCAGGGCAGACAGAGGGGCTCACAACATTAGTCTGTGCCAGCCTGGTCCAAGGTTGCCACCCAAGTCACACAGTTTCAACCATCCAGAGGAACATTCAGCAGTGTAGTAAATTATCTTCTTCACTCTGTCAGGCTGAGTGCCACACTCTCCTTTCTGCTACCTCATATTCACTGGATTTCTGCTACTGCACCCAACTCCCACCAACGTTTATGCTGTAGTACTTTCATTGTTGCATACAACATCTTCTTTCTCTTGTTCTCATCCATCCAATTCCCTCAGACTACTAACCCTGCATGGCCTCTCACCTCCTACTCACTTACTCAGGACTCCTCACCATCCTTTAACCACCGACACCAATACTAACAGTTATATCAGCCATGTTCATCACACTCAATCCTACCCATGTCTCATTTCAGGATATTATGGTCCACTTGCGACCCAAAAGTCCCAAGATGAGTGGTGGGGTGCCCGACATTCAGCTTCTCATACCCTACAGGGAGAGAATTCTGACTACCCTGAGTGGCCAACTGGCCATGCCCAAGACCCTGGACTGATATTGGATGATGCCCTTGACTTACTATGCCAGAACACTCTGCCTGAACAACATTTCCATTGACATGACCGAGGACTACTCCTCTTAGCCTTTGAGACAAAGTTGTTTGCTTGAAGCACATGCAGTGGATTTGGCACATAAGTGGCTGGCACATGGTGCAGGTATGAGAATGGCATAGGATGGTGCTATTCATCAAATGCCACCCCTTTGTTGGATAACTGATGATAACCATGACAAGCTGCTTTCCATGGGGCTTTGCTGAACAGCAAGCCAGAAGTTCTGTGAGACTGTTCGCTCTAGCTGAGGGGACATAAAAAAGCATGAAAATATAAGACAAGACAAAGCAATGCACAAATGTTGTGAGCATCCATGTAAGCTGAAAGTGATTGAGTGCTAACAGACCAAACAAGCATTGTCCCTGGGCTGCATCCTGGTCCAATCCATGAGGTGTATGGTAGTTCAGTATTCAAAATATCTCCACAGCTACATTTCATTGAGACTTGCCAATATATTACAAGTTGTAGCATTGAAGAGCAAATCTATGCAGTAAATGGATTGGAGATATGCCATGAGAGTACAGTGAGGCATGCACATATCGCATGTCATGTTAGGGTGCATGATGAGGGGAGGCACGCAGTTGCTCCCCAAGAAGCATGACATGAGATGTCAGTACCTGGTATGCCAGAACACTCTGCCTGAACAACCTGGAAGTATAGATGAGCAAGCAATGAGATGGAGTCATCAGTAAATTGCTCTGACTTTCATGTTGTGAATTCCCGTCTAGTTTCAATCCAGCAGGTGGAAGAATGAGAAACTGCAAATGAGATTAAATAATAATGAGTGAAAATGAATGCGAATCTTTGCTAATAGCCTCTCCCAATTCCCAAGCATGCCGGAAAATGGGACTTTTTGCTCTTGACATAGAGAAGCTCCTCTTAAATTCTGACGTCAAGTCCCTTGATCAGGTATTGAGTACCTTTGATCATGGGAATGCCTATATATCACACCATCTACCAGAGGATAAAAACTGTCCTGCATGCCGTATGGCAACAAACCCTCTTGGAGCCACTTTGATGCCAACCACACCAGGATGTAGTCCTTATGGGGTCAGTCTTTGGCCATTTATGGGCCTCATTGGTGGCAGGATAGGAAGGTTGACCATGACCATTCTGGTAGACATCTTGGTCACCAGGTACCAACATCTCAGGGCATGCTTCATGAACAGAGACTGCATGCCACCCCCCCCACCCATCACACACCCCAACATGGTATCTGATACGTACCTGCCTCACTGCAGGCATGCTCTTCCCCACCTCTCAGCTCACCATGAATGAAAGCAGATGATTCTGCCATTTTCCATTTCTAAATGTACCAACTGGGATATAAATCATCCTCACTACACAAACAATAGTGTTTGTACCTGGATTAGTTAGAGCATAAGAAACCTCAAGATATATTAGGAAACATTTTGCGTCTTTGGTGTTAAAATAATGGAACCTTGCACCAGTAAGCATAAAATCATACCAAGGTAATCTCTCAGGATCTCCTGAAGTCAATTTCATGTGTTATTTATAGTTGAACTATTAGTTTGGATTGGGTCTGCTTGTGTGAACTCATAATCAGCAGTGATGGAAAGTAATGCAGAATAGCAGCTCTCAAAGATGATAGTTGCTATTTAAAGATGTTTTTATCTACTGCTTACTGGACAAAAGATGAGAAATAGCTGCAGAAAGATCTAGTGATATTTGGAGTCTGTTTTTCCAAATATAAATCAAAAGAGGACTGTCCTTTACCGAATGCCAGTATCCTTCTTCAGACTGATTAGTGGGACAAATGTAAATGCAATTGAAACTGCTCCCAGTCAGCACATTCTTGATCATTAGAACTTGCTATTGAAAAAGACCTAACTTGCTCCTGACTCATTTGCCAATTATTTTCAATCTGCATTTTCCGATAATTGACTCTCCTTCTAGTGGAAACAGTTTCACTATCCAGTCTAGTAAAAGTCTGCACAATTTTGATCATCTTTATTAAATCTATCCTTTATCTTCTCTGCTTAAAAGAAAATAATGATAACGTCTCCAGCCTCTCCAAACAACTGGAGACTCTCATCTCCATTCTCATAATTCTCTCCTACTGTCTCTAAGTTCTTGACATCCTTCCTAAAATGAGTCACCCAGGATTGGGTGCAATTTTCCACCTAAGGCTTAAGCATTGATTTATGAAAGATTTACTTGCATTCCCTGTTTTATGAGTGTATTCCTTTGCATATCAAATCCAGGCTTCCATGTGATCTTTTTTAAAACTGTAATGGCCTTTTCAGCTTACCTGCTACTTTCAAAGATTTTTGAATGTGAACCTGCAGCACTCCATGTTCTTTCTTTTCCTTCAAAATTGTACAATTTAGGTTGTATTGTATCTCCTCATTCTTCCTTCACGATACCTCATTCCAGAACGTCTACCATAAATTACCGGGTGAAACTCATGAACTGCCAATTTATGACTTGCCTTAAAGTTCACCTTTACTGAGAAGGGTTCATTTCTTTATATTTCACCTGTTTATAAAATATAACAAAAATTGATTGTTTTTACACCCTGCCTCGTTTAAACCTGTATGGAAATTAACTAAATTTAAAACAAGCAGCTAATTTCACTGGCGTCCATTTTAGTTAAGATTACCCTGAAGGGATGACATGAAATGGACTCCTGGGCAGAGCAGTGAAAACAAAAACCCTGGAAACCTTTAACATCCAGTTGGACGTTGGAATGTATACATTTTAGATGAAGAAGTGATCAAATATTAATATACATACAAACATTCAAACTAAGAACAGGAATAGACTGCTTGATATTTCAAGACTACTCCTCTATTCAATAAGATCGCTGTTGATTTGTTTTTATTTCAAATTCCAGTTTTTCATCTACCCCTTAATAACCTTTGATTTCCTTGTCTAACAAAAATCTATCCAGGAGGAAGTGAGGCTTGCAGGTGCTGGAGATCAGAATCAAGATTGTGATGTTGGAAAAGCACAGCAGGTCAGGCAGCATCTGAGGAGCAGGAGAATCGATGTTCTGGGCAAAAGCTCTTCATCATTAATCTGTTCCTGATGCAAGGCTTTTGCCCAAAACATTGATTCTCCTGCTCCTTGGTTGCTGCCTGACCTGCTGTGCTTTTCCAACACCACATTTTCGACAAGAATCTGTCTAACCTTGTGTTAAAAATATTCTATGCTCTCCATCTTCTTCTGGGACAGGGTTCCATATTCACACAATTCTTTAGCAAAAGAAAATGCTCCGCATTGTTCTGACCAACCCATGGGCCAGGTTCCCCAAGTTATTACTGTTCCAGACAAAGTGCACTACGTTGTGAAGGTTCTGAGTGAGGAGGCTCCCATGCCCATTTTGTTGTTCAGATGTAGGTTTTGTTCAATATTTTATATCCCCTCCTGACCAATCACCATTAGAGGTAAAAGCAATGACTGCAGATGCTGGAAACCAGATTCTGGATTAGTGGTGCTGGAAGAGCACAGCAGCTCAGGTAGCATCCAAGTAGCTTCGAAATCGACGTTTCGGGCAAAAGCCCTTCATCAGGAATAAAGGCAGTGAGCCTGAAGCGTGGAGAGATAAGCTAGAGGAGGGTGGGGGTGGGGAGAAAGTAGCATAGAGTACAATGGGTGAGTGGGGGAGGGGGTGAAGATGATAGGTCAAGGAGGATAGGGTGGAGTGGATAGGTGGAAAAGAAGATAGGCAGGTAGGACAAGTCCGGACAAGTCATGGAGACAGTTACTGAGCTGGAAGTTTAGAACTAGGGTGAGGTGGGGGAAGGGGAATGAGGAAACTGTTGAAGTCCACATTGATGCCTTGGAGTTGAAGTGTTCCAAGGCGGAAGATGAGGCGTTCTCACATGGTCAAAGATGCCCTCCAATGCATCTCGTCTACATCCCGCTCCTCCGCCCTCAGACCCCACCCCTCCAACCGTAACAAGGGCAGAATGCCCCTGGTGCTCACCTTCCACCCTACAAACCTTCGCATAAACCAAATCATCAGCCAACATATCCGCCACCTCCAAACAGACCCCACTACCAGGGATATATTTCTCTCCCCACCCCTTTCCGCCTTCCACAAAGACTGTTCCCTCCGCGACTACCTGGTCAGGTCCATGCCCCAAACAACCCACCCTCCAATCCTGGCACTTTCCCCTGCCACCGCAGGAACTGTAAAACCTGCTCCCACACCTCCTCCCTCACCTCCATCCAAGGCCCTAAAGGAGCCTTCCACATCCATCAAAGTGTTACTTGCACATTCACTAATATCATTTATTGTATCCGTTGCTCCCGATGCGGTCTCCTCTACATTGGGGAGACTGGGCGCCTCCTAGCAGAGCGCTTTAGGGAACATCTCCGGGACACCCGCACCAATCAACCACACCGCCCCGTGGCCCAACATTTCAACTCCCCCTCCCACTCTGCTGAGGACATGGATGTCCTGGGCCTCCTTCACTGCCGCTCCCTCACCACCAGACGCCTCGGAACACTTCAACCCCAAGGCATCAATGTGGACTTCAACAGTTTCCTCATTTCCCTTTCCCAAACCTCACCCTAGTTCTAAACTTCCAGCTCAGTAACTGTCTCCATGACTTGTCCGGACTTGTCCTACCTGCCTATCTTCTTTTCCACCTATCCACTCCACCCTCTCCTCCTTGACCTATCATCTTCATCCCCTCTCCCACTCACCCATTGTACTCTATGCTACTTTCTCCCCACCCCCACCCTCCTCTAGCTTATCTCTCCACGCTTCAGGCTCACTGCCTTTATTCCTGATGAAGGGTTTTTGCCCCAAATGTCGATTTCGAAGCTACTTGGATGCAACCTGAACTGCTGTGCTCTTCCAGCACCACTAATCCAGAATCCTCCAATCACCATTACCCCCACCTCCATCCACCTATCACACGCTCAGCTACCTTCCCCCAGACCCCCTCCCATTTACCTCTCCACACCCAAGACTGTCAACCTCATTCCTGGTGAAGGGTTTTTGCCCAAAATGTCGATTCTCCTGCTCCTCAGATGCTGCCTGACCTGCTGTGCTTTTCCAGCATCACATTCTTGACTTTGTTCAGTATTTGTTCAGTCCTCATACTGGCTGAGATTACTACAAAGGTTAGGCTCCTTCTCAAAGTCTCCCCTTGTTGAGGCGTGATGGCCCTTCAGTTTATTAAAGCCACCTTCTGGTCCAGTAGGACTACTGCACCTTTACCTTTACTTTTTATACTATCACTTCAGAATTAAACTTGGAAACATAACCTCATACATCAAAGTTACCACATAACTAGAAATGTGGCCTTTTGGTTATCACTGTCTATGTGTTCTGAAAGCTTCTATATATCAGTAGAATTTACATCTACAGGACAAAATAATACATAAAATGAGGAAAGAGACCAGAAACAGAAAAGGCTCTTCACCAGTATGAATAGGCTATGCTGTTATGATAAAGTGGGAGTGTACTATGGTATCATAAAGGAATCCTACAAAATTCAGGCGACTATCTTCCCTTTTATTCCTATTCTTTATCCTATTAGCCATTCATGTGTCCAGAAAACACCATAACATTTTGTAGTTATTCACATTCTGTTTCAATGAGTAATTATCTCCCACCATGTTCTGTTTCAATCAATGTCCCTGAATTAGACAGAATCCTGGCAGGGATATTTTCAAAAAGCGTTTCACAGCATTACTCACTGAAGTTATATGAAATACCAGCACTGTGAAATTCTGGTTTGGGAAGGGAATAGTTTAGATGCGTTTCATGTGGACATACCAGCTGAATCACAGAGGGTGAATGGACAGCAGCAGATGGCTGACTCAAAGGTGGAACAAGAACTTATTTCTCCACATGCAGTGCCCAGGGATCTGGACAGTAAGGGATTTGTAGGTAAGAGAAGGATGCCATCTGAGTCCCATATTCTATAATCATTAGAAAGAATGGGTTCTTCTATTGAAATGAAGAGTTCTGGATGATTACTTGTGGAAATCACTGTACAACATGAAGGAACTTCACCAGGGTAGCCAGCAGAATAGAGTAACAGGAGATTAAAGTCCATGATGGTGTAGTTAATAAAGAGGTCAATGTGAGAAAGGTGCATTTGTGTACTGCATCGTATGGATAGCATGACAGCTCCACCAGAACAAATCCATACATGCCTTTAGTTGTTGAAAAATACCAGACAGGCTTGTGATTGCTCTGACCAGCAAGCAGCCAGTCTTATCTGCAGCCATGGCAACCCCATCTAATAACTAAAGCTGAACATTCTGTAGTGTCAGCATCATAAATAAAATACTTATGATCCATTATTGGCATAGAACAGTTAAAACTGTCTAATTAAGGAAATCACACAAAAATCTACCTTAAGAAATCTAACACATGAAACGTGCAAATGAACCTTTAATTTTCAACTTCAAAATAAAACTAACAAAAATCACAGTATCTGTTAAAGAGACACATACTTGGAGCATTCAAGCGTGTCAATCAATACTTTTTACATTAATGAATTATTTTGAATTGTTATGGAGGAAATCAACATATCACAGTGCTACCACAAATTTCATCATAATAAGATGTCAAAATTCATTGATTGACCAGTTATTTAATATTTTATAGAGTTAGCATTGTTGAGGAATAAGTGTTAGTCTGTAAACTAGGGTAACTGTTTGCTGTGATTAAATACTGTTATAGGATCTTTCCTACCCAGCTCTAAGTCTGAAAGAAGTAGGAAAATACCTCATTTAACATATTATCTTAAATTTAAGAATACAGCTTTGACAGAGATAACATCTCTGAAAACTTGCCTGAACACTGAGAAGTCAAACCTCTGCCACAACATGTATTATTGCCGATTTGAGAAGACAGTTTGGAATCATAATGTGAAGGTTGTCTTTAATGTATTGGACATGTACTTATAGGCAAAAAACTTGCATTCTGATTTCTTATGTAATGAGCGAGTAAAATTTCCCAAAATCCTACTGAACTACATGCTTTCTCATTAGAGAGAGACAACCAATAGCGGCTTAACTTGAGGGTCAGCATGTCTCAGGTGAGAGGACAGATCAATAAGGAATCCTTCACCAGCTGAGGTTAACATGGAGGAATTGAATCCACACTGTTGGCATCATGATGCATCACAAGCCAACTGTCCAGCCAGCTGAGATAATGGGCCTAAATCTTTTTGTGCCTTTCTTAGCTATTAAAACTGAAAAAAATGGACAATTTTCATGAAGCATCTTTTGATATAGGCTCTTCGTATGCTGAGCCATTATGTAGTGCAAATATGCCTGATCCAGAATTTCAGTTCTTTTAAGGCCATTCCCACCATAGTAAGATTATTTGGCTTTAGTTTTTCTAACTTGTTAGGCTGTAAGTTGCTTTTACTTTTTAAAATTATGGCCTCTTTTTGATTTTAACTATTTCAATGATTGCGTTATTTTTCAAATTACATGACAACATTAAATATAGAAAAAAGGTTCTAAAGAGTACAGCATATTTCTTTAGGAGCCCTGCCTTCTATATTTTTTTTTTCCTTTTACCCATTTCAGAATATCTCTCATACAAAAGTATTTTCACTGAAGTTGAAATTTATATCTGCTGCTGACAAGCACATTTGCTTGAGTTCAGGCTGCTAAGGTGAATACTTATTTTGAAGAACTAAAGTGGGAAAATAAAGTGGAGTTTTTTCATTATAGTCCACCACATTTTGTTTGAGTTCCTCCCTTCCACACACCCCAGTTTATTTGAGAGCTCATTCACAAAGAGAAATGGCAGATGGAGGTTAATCCAGGTAAGTGTGAGGTGCTGCACTTTGGGAGATCAAATGTTAAGGAAAAATATATAGTTAATGGCAGGATCCTGAACAGCATTGATGTACAGAAGGATCTTGGGGTTCAAGTCCATAGGTCCCTGAAAGTGGCCATCCAAGCTGACAGGGTGGTAAAGAAGGTATACAGCATGCTTGCCTTTATTGGTTGGGGAACTGAGTACAAGATTCAGGATGTCTTATGGAAGCTTTATAAGACTTTGGTTAGGTCACACTTAGAGTATTGCATTCAATTCTGGTTGCTACATTGCTGGAAGGATGTGGAGGCTTTGAAGAGGATGTAGAAGAGTTTTACCAGGATGCTGCCTGGATTAGAGGAGATGAGATATAAGGGGAGGCTAGAAAAACTTGGGTTATTTTTTCTTGAGTGGCAGAGGCTAAAGGGAAACTTCATAAAAATTTATAAAATTATGAGATACATAGATAGAGTTGATGGTCAGAATCATTTTCCCAGAGCTGAAATTTCTAATACTAGGATGCATTTAAGGTAAGAGGGGGGAAAGTTCAAAGGAGATGTAAGGGCAAGTTTTTTTTTACACAGAGAGTGGTCGGTGTCTGGAATGCACTGCCAGGGTGGTGGTGGGGGCAGATATGAGAAGGGCATTCAAGAGATTTTTAGGCGAGCACATGAATATACTCAGCCAACCCAAACACACCATCTTAGGCAATGAATGGGAAATCATTAATGGTAGTCCCTGTAGTTTTCTGAATTGTGGTCACAGCAAATCAAGTATTTTGCCAATGGACGAAGAAATCAACAATGTCTCCTTGTTAAGTATGTACTAAGTTTAATGACAGTTCTGGATTGTATCTATTTCTTTCTTTGGAAATGTCTATTTTTGTTCAGTTTTTAAATCTCTGTTTTAAATAAATTCCTTTTATGTTCATATTATGCAAAACATTTCTTCACAAAGTGAGGTACATATGCTAATAAGATATAACAAAGATAATGTATGATTTAAGCACCAATATCCCTTTATAACCATGACCACAGTGCTGTGGCACTCTAAATTTCAGCCACGATCTAAAAAGCCACAGATGGTTAATAGAGATTGATTGAAAATTGAAATAATAGGCCACAACCAAAACTTGCAACTAAAAACAATATTTCACATATAGTGACATCATTTGATCAAGCTGTTGAGCTCATTATAAGCCTTTTCTTACAAGTGCTAAACCCAAAATGGCTAAAAGCACTTCGAAAAGCTAAATAAGAGCAAAGTACAGTCAATCATGGAAATCTGCAATTAAAAAAGCCAGAAAGTATTGAAAATACACAGCTCATCTGATAAGACTGGGGAGAGAAAATTCTTCAAGTCAAGGACCTTTCCTCAGATCCTTGAACAAAAGTACAGAAATAACTCCAAAGAGACCAATATCCCATCATCGAGTCTCCCTTTCTTTACGCATGAACAGTCCTTGACATTAGTACGGTCACATTCAGAGTCAGGTACCAGTTTTAATTTATCTGACACTCACCTTTTTAATAGCCAGGGCTCCCTGACTGGGGATAGTGATCTGATGTAGACAGGGAACTCATATTCTCTGAGATCTAGCTGACTGACCTCATTACAATAAGAATAGGGTCTGGGCTACCTTCTTAAAATATTTTGAGGGGGTCTGGCCTGCTCCATAACACCCACATAGGACCATTTCCATGATCCTTACACCAAACTTCATCCCCAGGATCAAACTGTCTCTCTCACTTAGCAAAGTCTTGTTGTCCAGCACTGGAGTTCCTGAGACTATTTCACCTTCACCCAACGGTACAAGAAGATCAGACAAAGTCTTCTACCTATTAGCAATCCTGCTGGTGCTATCCCTGGTTTTGCATTTGGGGGTGGTCCAATATCAAATAAGAACCTTGACAGTTTGGTATCACACAAGGCTGTATGCTATTTCTTTAAGGGGGCCTTCAAAGATTGAACTGCTCTTTCTGCCAGGCCATTGATAATAGGTGGTACAGAGCTGTCCTTATATGTTGAATTCCATTCAACTGCAAGAAATAACCAAATTCCCCGCTGATGGCCCCATAATGTGTGACCAACACTTCCAAGACTCTGTGTTGAAAGTGATGCACTCAGTTTTTCTATTGTCATTCCTGTGTTTGACAAATGGACCCTATGCATGTTCAAACACTTTAAGTGGCCAGCTATAATAACTGAGAGTATTGAACCCATGAAAAGACCTGCACTGTCAATAAAGTTGGTCTGACCAGAGCCTTATACAGCCTCAGCAGTACATCTCTGCTCTTGTATTCTAGCCCTTTTGAAGTAAATGCTAACATTACAATTGCCTTCCTAACTGCCAGCTGAACCTGCATGTTAACATTGAGAAAATTCTGAACCAGGACTCCTATAATTAGAGCCAAGACCCTTTGTGCTTCAGATTTCCACATTTAGAAAGTAGTCTACATCTCTATTCTTCCCACCAAAGTGCATAACTTCATTTTCACTCATTGCAATCCATCTGTCACTTCTTTGCTCACTCTCCTGGATTGTCCAAGTCCTTCTACAGCCTCCCTGCTTTGTCAACACTGCCTGTCCCTCCATCTATCTTTGTTGCAAACTTAGCAACAATACCCTCAACTCCTTTGTCTAGATCATTAATGTATGATGTGAATAGTTGTGATCCCAACACTAATCCCTGCGCAACTCCACTAGTTGGCTGCCATTTTGAAAAACATCCCTTTATCTCCACTTTCTGTCTTTTGGCAATCAGCCAACCCTCTATCCATGCCAGTATCTTGCTGTTAACATCATGGGCTCTCATGTAATTTAGCAGCTTCCTGTACGGCACCTCACACCTTGTCAAAGGCATTCTGAAAATCCAAATAGGGTGGCATGGTGGCTCAGTGGTTAACACTGCTGCCTCACAGTGCCAGGGTCCTGGCTTTGATTCCTGCCTTGGGCAACTATCTGTGTGGAATTTGCACATTCTCCCCATGTCTGTGTGGGTTTCCTCCGGGTGCTCCAATTTCCTCCCATTCCAAAAAGATGTGCAGGTCAGGTGAATTGGCCATGTTAAATTGCCCATAGTGTTAGGTATATTAGTCAGGGTAAATGTAGGAAAATGAATCTGGGTGGGTTACTCCTCGGAGGGTCGGTGTGGACTTGTTGAGATGAAGGGCCTGTTTCCACACTGTAGGGAATCTAATCTAATCATAATATCCCAGCTCTCCTTTGACTAACTTGCTTTTTATGTCCTTGAAGAATTCTAGCAGATTTGTCCCCTTGCCAAAGCCATGCTGATTCTGTCCTATTTTACCACACACTTCTAAGTATTCAGCCATCTCACCCTCAACAATGGATTCTAAAATCTTACCAACAACTAGGATCAGGCTAACTGGCCTACAATTTCCTGTCTTCTGCCTCCCTCCCTTCTTAAATAGTGGTATTACATTAGTTGTGTTCCAGTCCTCTGGGACACTTCAAACATTTCTAAGAAATCACACCTATGCCTCGACAATCTCCTCAGCTGTCACCTTCAGGACCCTGGGTTGCAGACCATCTGGTTGGAATGATTTATGCACTTTCAGACCTGGCCCTAATGATAGCCACTACACTCACTCCTGCCTCAAACTGTAACGTGATTTCTAGGTACAGAGTATTTATTAGTTTGTGGCAATCATGATTGTATTTTCATTTCATTGCTGGTAATTAGAAACATATACAGGTGTAGGCGATTTGGCCTCTTGAGCCTGTACCATCAAACACTGTGATCATGGCTGTTCCTTTATCTCAATTCTATATTCTCACCTAATCTACATATCACTTGATGTCTAAAAACTTATCCACGTCTTTCTTGAATACTCTAATTGACCTAGCCTTCATGGCCATCTATGCTCATGAGTTCCACAAGTTGACCACACTCTGAGTGAAGAAATGTTTTTTCACCTCAGTGCTAAATGACCTACTCCATATCTTGAGACTGACAGCCAGGTTCTAGAAATTTGGAAATCATTGTCTATTTCTACAAATAATTAATTCAATTTATTTTATTATATGGGGCAACTTTTTCACGCAGAGGGAGGTATGTGTATGGAATGAGCTGCTAGAGGAAGTGGTGGAGGCTAGCACAATTGCAACATTTAAAAGGCATCTGGATGGGTATATGAATAGGAAGGGTTTGGAGGGATAAGGGTTGGGTGCTGACCAGTGGGACTAGATTGGGTTGGGATACCTACTTGGCATGGACAAGCTGGACCGAAGGGTCTGTTTCCGTGCTGTACATCTCCATGACTCTATATTGAGGATTGTATATTTTTAGAATGGGCACATTTTATAACATTTTAATTCTAATCAATGTATTTTGAACATCTTATTATACAGTATTTTGAAAGCTATTTAATCATTTTATACTAAATTAGCAGCATTGAAATATAAATCTTTAGTACAATTATATGTGACACAAATTTAATTTTTAGCAGTTTTTAAATACCACTTGAATCATTTTACTCTAATTATTTCACTTGCATGGTGACAACACTGAAACCCACCTTTCACCATTAATAATAAAGTCAGTCTCTGTTAAAGTGTATACTTCCTGTACGTCACATTTGCTCAGGCATCATGGTTAAATATATTCTGAGCATAAACAACACAACTGGATATTTGATTTTTTTTTAAACATGTTATCCTTACATCAATTATGTTACTGGCAGTGCAGTGTCAAAATATTTCTGAGTAGGTCTTTTTAAACAATACACTATCTGATTTATCCACCTTCAGACCTTTCAGCTTCCCCAGCTACTTTCCCGAGCGATAGCCACGACACTCACTTCTGAGGTACAGAGTTTTCATTAGTTATTGGAAATCGTGATTGTATTTTTATTTCATTGCTGGTGACCACATACAGAAACTAGCAGTAGCTATCTTCTTGATGAAAATTCACTACCATGTGGATTTACAGTAATATTGTTCCATCTTGGATATTTTGTATAATGTAAATGACAGTGTAAACCCAAAATATGCGCTTAATCCAAATGAACAAACAATACTTTCCAGCTATAATAAAACAAAGATGTAGATGCTGGCGATCTGAAACAAAAAAAAATCAGAAAGTTCTGGAGAGAAAAACAGAATTAACGTTTCGACTCTACTGAAATTGATTTTTGTTGGTGATTAATTCGCAGCTTCCCGGAAACTGGTTGTACCCAGCCTCGTTGTGAAATAAAGATGGCGGATGTGGGCACGTCCTATCTCTCTGACAGAGCTCCGCGGGACTGCCGGAAGTGAAGCCTGAGGCCTTGTTTACTACGAGGTTGGGTATTTCGGCTGAATGGAGTTTACTGAATATCAGCTTTAGCAGTAACACGACGAGTTTCTAACGGTACAGGTTTCTTGACCCGACAGCTCAGACTTGGTAACCGCGGGAGGCTCCGGGCTGACAAAACTCGCCTCCTGGCGAACGGGGTAAGAGACGGCGAAGGCCTCGGCGCCACCATCTTCTGAGGGACACGGGTGGCCGTCGATGCGCGGGGGGTGAGTATGTGAGTGAGAGAGAAAGAGAGCGGATGGATGTGGGGGTGGTGGGGGCGGGTTGTGTTGGAGTACAGTTCTGGTGCTGCTGTTGATATCCTATAGCGCCTCATGGATGCCCAGTCTTGAGTTGTTGATCTGTTCGTAGACTATTCCATACAACAGGATGAAAGGTACAATGGGTCAGCAACATACGTTATTATGTTATACTGCATGTTGTTTCTTACTCAGATCGCTGACTTTTTGATGAGCAAAATGAAAAGTTTTCCAGCTCCCACATTGTAATGTCTTTATGTTGAGTACAACTTATAACTTGTCATACTTTTGTGGACCCCCTGAATTAAAGAATCAATGCTTGTAGACTCTGTGCCAAATGATCAAAACACGCTGGATATGAAGTAACAAAAATAATCAGAACTGATGGTGTGACAGCAAGTCAGAATAGAGGGATCAAGTCAAGTCGCAATAGTCTTACCAGACTGGTGCTGCTCGCTCATTAGAGAAATGACTGGTGGTAATCTAACCTAAGGGCCACCACATCTCAGCAGGCAAGGGAAGAGGTTGAGAAGGAGAGTTGTTCATGGTAACTCAGCAGAAGCAGGAACTGAACCCACCCTATTGCCATCAAATTGTTGGCTTTGCAACTGTCCAGCAAACTGAGCTAAACTGATGCCCATAGATAGAGTGGAGCTGTAAGGGTATATTCAAGCCATATTACAGCAGATTCGAGAGTGCTGTGCTGGAAAAGCACAGCAGGTCAGGTAGCATCCGAGAAGCAGGAGAATTGATGGTTCAGGCATATTCCTTTCATCAGGAATGAGGCTTGTGGGTCGGGGCTGAGAGATAAATGGGAGGGAGGAGCAGAGTTGGGGGGAGGTAGCTGGGAAAGCGATAGGTGGATGAAGGTGAGGGAGAAGGTGATAGGTCAGAGGGGGCAGTGATGGACAGGTCTGGAGGGCAGTGCCGGGTTGGAGGCTTGGGACTGGGATAATGTGGGGGAGATGAAATGAGGAAGCTGTTAAAATCCACAATTTTCCTGTGTGGTTTCAGGATTCAAAAGCGGAATATGAGGCATGCCGCCTCCAGGCGTCAGGTGGTAACTGGTTTGGTGGTGGAGGAGGCCCTGCATGGGAGGGGGAGTTGAAGTGTTCAGCTTCAGGGTGGTGGGATTGGTGAGTGCGGGTGTCCCAGAGAATTTCTCTGAAACAATCCGCAAGAAGGTGCCCCGTCTCCCCGACGTAGAGGAGACCACACCTACACCCATCCTACCTCCTGTAAAATGCCATCCCTTATTACCAAATCCTCTGCCTCCACCGCATCTGTTTCCAGGATGACCAATTCCACCTCAGAAAGTCCCAGATGGCCACCTCCTTCCACGATCACATCTTCCCTTTCCACATGGTCGACCATGCCCTCCAGCACATCTCGTCCACTTCACGCACCACTGCTCTTGAACTCCATCCCTCCCATCGCAACAAGGACAGAACCCCCCCCCCCCCCCGGTCTTCACCTATCCCACCAACCTCCACATACAATGCATCATCCTCCGCCATTTCTGCCACCTTCAAATGGACCCCACCACCAGAGATCTATTTCTCTCCCCACCCTTATCAGCATTCCGAAAAGACCATTCCCTCCATGACTCCCTCATCAGGTCCACACGCCCCACCGGCCCATACCCCACTCAGAGTCATAGAGATGTACAGCATGGAAACAGACCCTTCAGTCCAACCCGTCCATGCCGACCAGATATCCCAACCCAATTTAGTTCCACATGCCAGCACCCGGCCCATATCCCTCCAAACCCTTCCTATTCATATACCCATCCAAGTGCCTCTTAAATGTTGCAATGAGCCTCCACCACTTCCTGTGGCAGCTCATTCCATACAAGTACCACTCTGTGTGAAAAAGTTGCTCCATAGGTCCCTTTTATATCTTTCCCCTTGCCCTAAATCTATACCCTCTAGTTCTGGACTTCCTGACCCCGGGGAAAAAACTTTGCCTATTTACCCTATCCATGCCCCTCATAATTTTGTAAACCTCTATAAGGTCACCCCTCAGCCTCTGGATCTTTCCCTGCCACTGCAGGAAGTGCAAAACCTGCACCCACACCACTCCCCTCACCTCCATCCAAGCCCAAGGGATCCTTGCACATCCATCAGAAATTCACCTATACCTCTACCAATGTCATCTACTGCATCCGTTGCACCCTGTGTGGTGTCCTGTACGTCAGGGAGATAGGACGCCTTCTTGCAGATTGTTTCAGAGAACATCTCTGGGACACCCGCACACAAACCCCAGCGCCCCATGGCTGATCACTTCAACTCCCCTTCCAATTCCGTCAACGACATGCAGGTCCTAGGCCACCTCCACCGCCAAACTGTTATCACCCGACACCTGGAGGAGGAACACCTCATCATCCGCCTTGGGACCCTGCAACTACACGGGATAAATGTGGATTTCAACAACTTCATTTCACCCCCACCCCCCCAAACATTATCCCAGTCCCAAGCCTCCAACTCACCACCATCCTCCGGACCCGTCCATCACTGTCCCCACTGACCTATCACCTTCTCCATCACCTTCATCCACCTATTGCTTTCACAGCTACCACCCCCTCCCCCTCCTATTTATCCCTCAGCCCCGACCCACAAGCCTCATTCCTAATGAAGGGCTTATGCCCGAAACGTTTATTCTCCTGCTCCTCGGATGCTGCCTGACCTGCTGTGCTTTTCCAGCACCACACTCTGGACTCTGATCGCCAGCATCTGTAGTCCTCGCTTTCTCTAGGTTATGCAGCAGAGGCCTAAATCACAGGGCATGGGGAAAGAGTGAAGTATAGAGGTAAAGATTTTGAGGTGGTGAGTGAAAACATACAGACTGGTCAGAAGAAGACTAGAAAGCTACTGCTGAAGTGGCAACATGGTGTTAAAATAATTCCTTTCTTTTATTTTGGTGTGAAGAGCATGAAATCTACACAGAATTTATGTTTGCGTGCATGATGTTTGTGTATTTCAATTTGTATGTCTATAAATTGGTCTTCAGTGCATAAGGACCCTGAGATCCTGGTGACATGCTGAAGAAAGTTAAAATTTTATAGTCCACATTTTACTACTGTTAACCAGTCTGTACCTGTACAGCAATACCCTTCGTTAATGACTTGCAGACATTTGCCATAGTGAGCTGAAAGGGTATGCTTACTAAAGTAAATTTGTTCCTTCTAGTTGCTATACAACTGCATATAATAGAGAGAGGTTACTCGTCTATTAAGTTAGAGGTCCTGCGTTTGTGATTATCAGGTTCCACTGACAATTATCAACTTTTTTTGCACTTGCTACCTGTTCGTCTCACCACTGCTTTCTGTGAAATCAGGAAACTGCACATGCACTTCAGAAGTCAGGACTTGTTTCATGCCTCTACTGGACTGAAATTGTTTCTCTGTGCACACAATGCCAAACCCAGCTCCCCTACCATCGCTTACCTATCCCAAATCCCATTTTTAGGAGAAAGTGAGGACTGCAGATGCTGGAGATCAGAGTCAAAAAGTGTGGTGCTGGAAAAGCACAACCGGTCAGGCAGCATCCGGGGAGCAGAAGAGTCAATGTTTCGAGCATAAGCTCCTCATCAGGAATCCCACTTTACCCCATTCGACTTGTTTTCATCACTTTCTCTCTCTTTCACCTTACTTATTTTCATTTCATAGAATCCCGACTGCATGGAGACAGGTCATTTGGTCCAACACGTCCACACTGACCCTCCAAAGAGTAACCCACTCGGACTTGTTCCTCTACTCTTACTTTATATTTCCCCTGACTAATGCCCCTAACTAGCGTATCCCTGAAGCACTATGGGTAATTTACCTAACCTGCGCATCTTTGGACTGTGGGAGGAAACCAGAGCATCCAAACGAAACCCACGCAGACACAGAGAATGTGCAAACTCGACACAGTCGTCTGAGGTTGGAATTGAACACAGGTCCCTGGCACTGTGAGACAGCAGTACCAACTATTGAGCTACTGTACTCTGGTATTTCAGTTCCCTTGATCTGAAGTTGCATTTGGTGGAAGATTAATTTTTCATGTCGTCTCTGTCTAATTTCCCTTATATGCTCTTCCAGTTTGTTTCTCTGTCCAGCTTGCCCAATTACTGTAAGACATAACTCTTCCCCTCTTGAGCCTATTTAGTGCTTTGGGTTATCTTTGTGTTAATGATAATAAATGCAAGTTATTTATATTCCTGGACCATTTCGCAACTTGTGAAAGGAAAAGCAAAATACTTTGTTATTTGGATTCTGGATAGGCTAATTCATTGAGTTGAAGTGAATATCAGTGAAGCATGAGCAGAAGAGCAGTACTGAATCTCGTGGAAATTTCAGTTCTTTTTATTACCTACATTTGGGCCCGGAATCTTGTTAAGGATACAGTGTACCTCATTGGGACTGCAAGCACTGAGCAATGAATTCCTGCCTTGCATAAAGATGGACCAGATAACCTAGGGTAAATCTTGGATAAAACTTGCCTTATATTGAAATTTATTTTAATCAAACTGTACTGAAAGTTTAAAATAGGCTGTTAGTTTTATTTAGTTTGTTTGATTGGTCTGTTGTGTGCATGGGTGTGTCCTACCTATGAATATCTAGAAATATGGTTAAATAATAGGTTTTTCTCCATGATCTTATCCTGGTTGCATGAGTGGTTTTGTTATCTCTGGAGTATTATTTGCCTTTGTATTGGGTCTGAACTGGCTGTTAAAACTGTATCTTGGAAATAAGTGGCTAATTAGAAATGAGAAAAGTGCATTGTTTTTGATAGGCGATGAAAGAAGCCCAATAAATTAACTCTGTTAGTATTAACATACATTGTTAACAGATGGTGCAAGACAATACTGTGCAGCTGGGAATCCTTGCAGCATTGGCAGGGAGTGAATAAGGTAGGGTGAAAGGTGAATCTGTTAATAATGTGAGGGAAAAGTAGACAGTACTATAAGGTAAGGAAGGGATAAGGAAAATTTAAAGGCCTGGATAAACCTTTTCAGATATTTATCCATGGATTGTAGGTTAATTTATAGCTAAGATATTTTGTATTTGTGAATATTTCCCAGGCAGTCATATCTTAAGAAGGCTTAGACAAAGTCAAACCTTCAATCTTCGCAGGTTATTCAGTGTCATTTGTTCCTTCAATAACTGTCTTAAACGTGCATCAAAGCTTGCTGTAGATAATTAAAATATTGGAGTAGCAAGGAATGCATATGTAGGAGGTAAAAACATCAAGCAGTACTTTGCTATCGATATATTGATTGCAATGGATATGGTTATCTGGTGTATAGCTTGTTTGAGTGAGGAAGACTAGCTCAATGAGGGAATTATGATGATCGAATGGTAAAAATGTTTCTTTGCCATGTTATACATTCATCGATATGATTTATAGTTTATCTCAAAGCTATGGCTCTGTTTGCTTCAAAGTTTATGTATTAAGTAATTTAATTTTGCCACAGTGATTTTGTATGTAGCAGTAAACTTCAAGCCAAAAAGCTCAGTTACTTTTTTTATCCTTGTGGGATATGGGCATCGCTAGCCAGCATTTATTGCCCATGCCTAGTAGCCACTGAAAAGGTGGTGGTGAACTGGCTTCTTCAACTATTGCAGTCCATACCTAATAGGTTAGAGCTACAGTGCCATTAAGGGGAAAATTCCAGGATTTAGACAGTGAAGGAATGATGATTTCCAAATCAGGATGGTGAGTGGCATGGAGGGGAATGTGCAGAGCGTGGTGCTTCCATGTATGTGCTGTCATTGTCCATCTAAATGGAAGTAGTTGTGGGTTTGGAAAGTGTTGTCCAAGAATCTTTGAAGGATTTCTGCAATACACGTTGCAGAGAGACCACTGAAGTTATCAAATCCAGTTTAGCCACATATAAACCAAGCTTTGAAATGAGCAGCAAGCCATCGGGTAGCAGAAGTACGTAACCAGCCCCAGTTAAAGCTCACCTAAGAATCAACCATCTAGAAAATCAATTATAAGAACCTATTGAAAATTCTTCAGTTCACTTCAACTTTAAAGCACTAACTCCATTCAAGAAAACCAAGTCTGTTGCTGTGGGATACTAGAGATTGTAAACCAGAAATTGAAATAATTGTAATCTGTGTCTAATCTTATTCTGCATGAATAATATGAGACATTACATTTTTTTAATTTGCAGCAGGTGTGAAAGAATAGGTAACCTTTACTTTAAACTCTTTAAAAATTAGCTACTGTATTATTTTAGTTTGGGTAAATCTTTTAAAGGGTAGGATAAGCACATCTCTTTCCATACAAAGCATACAAATGGATAGTAAAAAACACATACATTTGATCTCTGACAGCTGGCAATGATAATTTGTAGGTTGGCAATCAGTGGTGCCTATTCCTTTGCATAAAAATGAAAACAAAAGATGAGAATGTTATGGGTACTTATAATTTTGATTGGGATATTTACTTTTAGTGAAAGACGTTTCTTGAAACTCCAAATGTGAGTTACTTTAGCTATAATCAATGTTTTTCTTTTGATGTTCACAGATTAAGATTTTAAAACTCACAATCAAGACACAATGGAATCTAGAACTGTGCAGAGCAAGAACCCAGCGAATTCTGAAGAGTCTTCAGGTATGGTGGGCTTAGATGAACCAAAAAAGATGACAAGGGAAGACTGGAGGAAGAAGAAAGAATTAGAAGAGCAGAGAAAGCTTGGAAATGCACCAGCTGAAGTGGATGAAGAAGGAAAGTAGGTACCATTTTGATTGCAATATTTTTGTTCTTAGCTGATTCACTCCCTGAGGGAAGTGAACACAATTGGATATGGAAATTGATCAACAACTGTTAGATGTTAGTTTGATGGCTGCTGACTGCTGTATCTGTTTAACTGTCAATCTTAGCTGAATAAATTCAGATCAGGCAGGAAAACCTGCGTTGGTCAGTGCGTTGCCACGGGAATACAGCTGGAATTGGCCGAATTTCCATAACCCTTCTATGTACTGTGGCTACAAGAGCAGATGGAGGCTAGGAAATTTTCAATGTGTAACTTGCCTTCCAAGTCCCCAAGCGTGCCTATCATCTACAAGGCACAAGTCAGGATAGCAATGGAATATTCCATTCTGATGGGTACAGCTCCAATACAATTAACTGTTGACTGTTCTATTGATTAACTTGAAACATTTTACGTGACAAAAGTAGGCACATTGCGCATGTTCTTAGTTTTCTGTGCTCCATTACACAGAACATACAAATTAGGATTAGGGGTTGTAACTTTGAGCTTGCCTACCATTCAATAAGGTTATGACTGATCCAATTCTCCATGCTCATATCTACCTTGCCTGCCAGACAGTAAAAGTTTCTCCCTTTTTTTAAATTTCTTTCTACTGAAAGAAACTCTATAGGTCATACAAAAAGCTTCCTTTGAGTATTCCAAACACGCTACATTATCTAATGAAGAATTAATAAACCCTGTCTTCTTTTTTGGGTTTTGAACTTGTTCGTTTTTTAACAAATTATAAAATCCAAAATCTCAAAACAGATTTAAGCACACTGTACATATCTCTTTTACATGCATTTTGAAGCTTGGCACCATCCAGGACAAAGTATACCACTTGTTTGGCACCACACCCACCATCATTCACTCCCTCCAACATCGACTGCATACTCTCTACAAGATATAGAGCAGCCATTCTCTAAGGTTCTTTACACAGCACCTTCCAAGCCCATGACACTATCTAGCAGGGCAAGAGCTGCAGACACGTGGCGACATCACCACCTGCAAATTCCTATTCATGTTGCACACTTTTCACTTGGAAGTATATCACCTTTTCTTCAATATTGCTGATATAGCAAATAGACCTCAGCATTTTAGAAACAAATTACCATCACCCTTTCAAGAGCAACTAGGGATGGGAAATAAATGCTGGCCCAGCCAGAGACACCTACATCTGATGAATGAATTAAACAAAATTGTTCCTGCTATATCTCCAGGCAATCCATAGTCCAACCAATTTTCATCTTCTCAAGCTATATAAATTGGTGTTCCTTTTCTAAATTTGGTTTCTTGCAGTACAAGACAAAAAGATTTGACTTCATGTCTTTCTTTAGTTTTCTTTTAATGCTAAAGTAGGATTTAGGAAAATTCAGTTACAAAGTAATGATGGGTGAAAGCAGTTTGCCCAATTTTTAGGATTGCAAAATATAAAGTGTAAAATCATGGTCTGATTTATTTCTTATAAAAGAAATCCAGTTGTGTCACCTATTGACGTATTGCAGAGATGCCAAGAGGAGAACTACTTCTGGTATTTGTCCTGAGTTTTCATTGAAGGGCTACACCATGTGCTGAATTCATTATGGAACTAGTTATTTTGTTAAACCGCTTTCAAAGCAAAGACAAATTATTCAAAAGAATGCATTAATAACACAATGAACATTTTCAGGTACATAATAGTTTAATCAGGATAATAAATGGTGAAGTGCTCATCATGACAATTGATAACTCCCAAAATGGTTCAAAGTTTTAACTGAAATGCCATGTTGATTGGCAAAATTTCAAGATTTAAAAATCTAAACTATCAAAATTTAAACTAATCTTTTGTTTCATTTGCCTCTTGTAGAGATATCAACCCGCACATTCCTCAGTATATATCATCTGTGCCTTGGTACATTGATCCTTCCAAGAGACCTACTCTCAAGCACCAAAGGCCACAACTTGAAAAGCAGAGGAAGTTCAATTCAATTGGAGACTGGTACAAGAAAGGTGTAAAGGAGGTATGTAGAGTGTGCTTAAATTTGTTTTCACGGAGATTTTTAATTTCATAATTGCTAAAAAAATTGAATAAAGTTCAAAACCCACAAAAGTATAGATGGTTTACTAATTTTTCATTACATGAGCGGGAATAGTGTTTTTGGAATACTCAAAATAAGTTATTTGTATGACCTGACTGTGGAGTTCCCTTCAACAAAAACAAATCAAAAGGAGAAATTTTTATTGTCTCGCAGGGAAGGTAGGCAGACAGAAGCTTGGAGTGGTTGGGTCAGTCATCTTATTGAATGGTAGGCAAGCTCAAAAGGCCAAGTTACCAACTCCTAATCCTAATTTGTATGTTCTGTGAAACGGAACAGTGGAAACTTAAAAACCTAAAGACCTGAATTCTGTTTAATCATGTTATAGTTGTGTATTCAAATAGGAAAATGGACCATAGAATGGTGATGATGTGTATTGTCTTACTCAGGGTTCTGTTGTCACCAAATACAGGAGAGGTGCATGTGAAAACTGTGGAGCAATGACGCATGCGAAAAAGGATTGCATGGAAGTAAGTGACTGACAATTTCCAGGAATTGGTTGTCTCTTTTAAGTTACTTTCTGAGGCTACTGCTTTGCAGCACGTATATGAGAAGGCAAAATGATTTACTCGGCACAAATTTAGAGATAAAGTGAGGACTGCAGATGCTGGAGATCAGAGCAGAAAATGTGTTGCTGGAAAAGCACAACAGGTCAGGCAGCATCCAAGGCGCAGGAGAATTGACGTTTCGGGCATGAGCCCTTCTTCCTGAAGAAGAGCTCCTGCTCGAAACGTCGATTCACAAATTTAGAGATGTTCACCATTCTAGAAATAACCTGTTTAGATTTACCGTATATACCCATATAAAAGTTAAATTTTTTTAGACTATTTTTAAAGGTTTAATTTATGGATTAGATTAGGTTCCCTACAGTGTGGAAACAGGCCCTTTGGTCCAACAAGTCGACACTGACTCTCTGAAGAGTAACCCGCCTATACCCATTTCCCTCTGACTAATGCACCTAACACCATGAGCAATTTAGCATGATTAATTCACCTGACTTGCACATCTTTGGACCGTGGGAGGAAACCGGAGCACCTGCAGGAAACTCATGCAGACACTGGGAGAATGTGCCAAACTGCATACAGTCGTCTGAGGCAGGAATCTAACCCGGGTCCCTGGTGCTGTGAGGCAACAGTGCTAACCACTGAGCCACTGTACCACCCCACAAGAGTTGACTATTACATAGGCACTAGCTTTGATGGGCTGAAATTCATGCTGCAGTTCAAAATACTATATTATTAGCAGTAAGTGGATTTGATCGCTCATCTAATCCCAAATAAAGAAGAAAAATGCAATGAATTACGGTAAAGGTAATTACCAGATAAAAGCAAGAGAAACAAGAATAAATTACTGGTAGTAAATTTTATTTATACATACTGTTACAAAAATTTAACATGTCAAAGATTCATTTGAAATCCTCCAACATCACACTGTTCAAATATTGCCATGGCTTGGTATAATGACACATTTAAAATGAAACATTTCAAAATATTTACACATTCAGAATTTAATAACTTTCCTGTCAAATTCTTCCATTTCCCTCCCATTTACTCTCGTATGTAATGAACCTCAGTAACATTAACAAATTTGTCAAAGAATTAGAGATATATGTAGCTAATATATCTCACTTTTATTCAGATATAATGGCACATTTAAAATGACTAACTTTTTAACGATATTAACTTTTGGATGTATAGTGAACAAAGTGCAATAGTACTGGTCTGAATGAATGAATCAAATCGTGCTGTAGTAAACCAGGTGGGCTAAGTAGAGTTACGAATGAGTAGATATGCAATATAGTGAACAAAGAGCAATAAGTAGAGTTACAGGTATGAATGAATGTGATTTTGTTAAAGTGGGTTATTGGGAACATGCAATTTCCTTTGTAAGGGGTTCATAATGCAATATAGTAGGGTCGACCTTTACATGAGATGTATGGAAAATACAAGATATTTTGGGTTGGCTTTTGCATGAGATCGACTTTTGCACTAGCTTATATGGTATTACTTTCGGATACAGTCAGTTCTGCTAAAACCTGCATTTCTTTAACACAAACTGACTAGAATGCAATTGAAGAATTTAGACCATTATTTGTAGAATGTGGTCTTTCTTTCCTTGTGTTGGCTATTACACAATCTCTGTGCCATTAGTTTAAATGGCTTTGTTATTATATGATTTTTTTATCATGTGGGATCATATGGGAATGGAACTACTGCATTATATCAGAACCAACTGTGTATTAAAAATGTGGTGGCCAACTGAGTGACTGTGGGGAGAAACGGTCTGAAAATCTAACCAATAAAGTTTTTTTTTAGCTCATTTTATTACAAAAGTTATAATAGGTAAAATTCCAATCTATGTTAATAGGTTGCAGCTTAGCAGTTTTGCTGAAATAGTTCCAAATCATATTGGAATTAAAAGGACAGAAAATTCTAGATAGAATTCTTTTAAATTGTTTGTGAGGGTTGAATTTACCCAGAAAAGTCAACTAAATGTCAATTTTGAGGAGTTTCACGGAGTGTTTCCCTCCGTTTACTCTGGCTACATTTCTTATTTAATTTTATCCAATTCACTTCATTAAATATCCCCCATGCCCCCATGGTGCTGCTGTTGTACTGTTGTGTGTTGATCTGTGGCAGAATGCTTGTGGCTGCTACATTTAAATCTTGTGCTTTATGTCACTTTGGTCTGAAGTAGTTTTTGGGTCAATCTGATGTATGTTTCCCTAGACCACAAACAGCAATGCTACAAAAGGTTAATAACTTCTTCTTTGTAAGTGTAAGTGTAAGTGTTGCCATCTTCTCTCTGCTCTTTACATTCACTTTGTGGCTGTACACTCCTCCCAAGCTCATGGTCTACCTTTCTCCGCATCGCATGCTCGAGGTACACACGCATGTCCGGAATTGTCGCTGTCTAGTTTCTTACCGGTACTTGGGAGAAAATTACAAACTGAATGTAAATTAATTAAAAATCACACAACATCAGGTTATAGTCCAACAGGTTTAATTGGAAGCACTAGCTTTCGGAGCACCGCTCCTTCATCAGGTGGTTGTGAAGTACAAGATCTTAAGACAAAGTTTATAGCAAAAATTTACAGTGTGATGCAATTGAAATTATATTATTGAAAAAGACCTGGATTGTTTGTTAAGTCTCTCATCATTTAGAATGGGCATGTTGTTTTCAGTTCTTTCATATGTAAATCCCAGAACCTTTTTTAAAGTTACATTGTCAAATGAGCTTTGACAATAGGTTCCATGTCATCTCAAACAATGCATTGAAGGTGTGAGGCAGACTGTGTCCCAATGTTCAGACTGATTCTGTTTCTAAAAAAAAGAATCTTACATGGATTCATGCAGTTTTTGAGCAAATTAAAATATAATTCTGCAAGTACAAATACAGCCCACAAACTTGTGTGTTTGTGTGTGTGTTTTGGGGGGGGGGGTATGAATGTATGTGAGAAGGTGAGTATAAAGGGGTATAAGTCTGTGAGAGGGTGTGTGTGGGTGTGTATGTATGAGCGTATAAGAGAGGGTCGTGTGAGAGTGTGTCATGCAGTGGGGTCACCTGTAGTGTGACATGGTCCCAATTTGAGGCCATCCCCATGGGTACCAATCTTGGCTAATAGCCTCTATTCGGCCACTTTGTGTTACTGTCTGTCCGAAAGTCTGCCTTGGAGGATGGTCGTCAGAAGGTCCGAGGTCGAATGTCCCGGAATTAGCCTGAACGTGGGGGCACAGGCAGCCTCACACAGGACACCTCACACCTTCAGTGCATTATCTGAGATGACATGGCACCACGTGTTAAAGTTCACTTGGGAATGTAACTTTTTAAAAAGGAATTCTGGGCTTTACATATGGAAGAATTGATGGTCATTCTAAAAGAAGAAAAACTTAACAAACATTCCAGGTCTTTTTCGATATATAATTTCAGTTGCATTACACTGTAAATTTTTGCTATAATTTCTGTGTTTTATGATGTTGTACTCTACAACCACCTAATGAAGGAGTGCTCTGAAAGCTAGTGCTTCCAAATAAATCTGTTGGACTATAACCTGGTGTACACCCCAGTCCAACATGGGCACCTCTGAATGTAAGTGAGGTATGATTTAAGTAAAAATGAGATGTTAATACATGTAAATTGGCCCCTTGATACCCACTGGAGAGATTCTCACCTCTCCATTAAAAACTTTGGTAGAAAATCGGACTTTTTTTCTCACCCTTGTGAATCTCATTTTTCTGTTTGTTCCGATGTTTTCCATACTGACTTGCAATTGCCCTTGTCATTCAGAGGCTGGGAAAATTCAGCCTTTAACGTTTTGCATGATGTGTCATTGTGAAAATATGCATTACTGTTTAAACTAACTTTGAATTTCCTGTCAGAACAGCAATGTCTTGGATTCCATCCTCTCCCAACCCATCTTTATGGAGCAATTACTTTGAGCATCTTAAGAATATATACATAATGATCATAATAGTGGAGTGACCCATCACATTGAATCTTACACAGTTGCTGAGATGTGGAGGTCTCTGCATCCCCATGTGATTTGTCACAATCTTCTCCTGAGACCTCAAGAAGTTTTTTCCTCAAAGAGGCTGAGGAGAAGGATATCAAGCACCTGTTTACTTGTCTTGTCCCCTCTGCCCTATTGTGACCTGTTTCCATTGAGGTGCCACAAAGGGCCGGATTGAGTGAGATGAAAGTGTCTGGCGCATCTACTAGTTGTTGTGGTTCTGTTCGCCGTGCTGGGAATTTGTGTTGCAGACATTTCATCCCGTCTAGGTGACATCCTCAGTGCTTGGGAGCCTCCTGTGAAGCGCTTCTGTGATGTTTCCTCCGGCATTTATAGTGATTTGTACCTGCCGCTTCCGGTTGTCAGTTCCAGCTGTCCGCTGCAGTGGCCGGTATATTGGGTCCAGGTCGATGTGCTTATTGATTGAATCTGTGGATGAGTGTCATGCCACTAGGAATTCCCTGGCTGTTCTCTGTTTTGCTTGTCCTTTTATAGTAGTGTTGTACAGAGAACACCGAACGGAGATTTCACCACAAAGGTATACAGGAAAGCCACACACACAGACCAAGTCCTAAACTACGAAAGCAACCACCCCAACACACACAAAAGAAGTTGTGTTAAGACACTGTTCAAAAGGGCCACAACACACAGTACACCAGAACTGCAAAAAGAGGAAGAAGAACACCTCTACAATATATTCGCCAAAAACGGATATCCCTGCATCTTCATCAACAGATGCCTAAGGGAAAAGCAACGGAATGAGGACATGCCACAACCCAAAGGACTCGCCACATTACCATACATCAAGAGCATTTCTGAACTGACAGCCAGACTACTGCGACCACTAGGACTCATAACAGCACACAAACCAACAGCCACTCTCAGACAACAACTCACCAGGACGAAGGACCTGATACCCAGCATGAGCAAAACTAATGTAGTGTACAAAATCCCATGCAAGGACTGCACAAAACACTACATAGGACAAACAGGAAGACATCTAATGATCCACATCCATGAACACCAACTAGCCACGAAACGACATGGCCAGCTATTCTTAGTAGCCACACACACAGACGACAAGCAACATGAGTTCGACTGGGACAACACTACTATTATAGGACAAGCCAAACAGAGAACAGCCAGGGAATTCCTAGAAGCATGGCACTCATCAACAGATTCAATCAATGAGCACATTGACCTGGACCCAATACACTGGCCACTGCAGCGGACAGCTCGAACTGACAACCGGAAGCGGCAGGTACAAATCATTATAAATGCCGGAGGGTACATCACAGAAGCGCTTCACAGGAGGCTCCCAAGCACTGAGGATGTCACCTCGACAGGGGACGAAATGTCTGCAACACAAATTCCCAGTTCGGCGAACATAACCACAACGCGCACCCGAGCTACAAATTTTCTCCCAAACTTTGAGCATCTACTAGTATTGGTACAGGAAAGGTGGTGAGGTGTTCCAAGTAAATGAGTAGGAGGCATAGTTGGCAGGAAGAGTCAGTAATTTGTGAGCGTGATGTGAGTGAGAGCCATTGAGAAAAGGTACATTATGCAGCAGTTAAGAAAGATATGCCATAAGCTTGCTGGCAGTTGGGTGAGCAACAGAGTTAGACTGTAAGGCAACAGAGCGCAATGGTCATATATAACTTTATGGAACATAAAAAGTCACAAACCTTTTTGCGGCATTGCTTTGTGTGTCTCCTAACTATGGATATGATGCAGTCCGTTCTGATATAATGAGAGAGTTCCATTCCTATGTGATCCCGAGTTGTAAGAAAAATCGCATAATAGCAGCACCATTTCAAGCAATGGGACTGGAATAGCGTTATAGTCAATACAAGTAAGGAAAGTTCACGTTCTACAAATAATGGTCTAAATTTTTCAATCGTGTTATAGCCAATTTGCGTTGAAGAAACACACATTAAAGCAGAACTGACTGCCTTGGGTGCAGCCTCTGATCAGGCTAGCAGGGTCTGCTGTTGAGGTCTTGTGGTTATTGTGGGAAATGTGAATGGTCCTCCACTCCAGAACCTAGTCCATGAGGTCCCTGTTGCTAAAGTGGGGTGCTACCTTGCCTTCCTTGGCCATATTGTTTGGAATTGTACAGCAGCACACTAAGGGCAGTTCCTGACCTGCAACATTTGAATGGTGCTTCACTTGAAATTAAATCTGGCCCAAAAGCATGAAAGCCAACACTAGCAAGAGAAACCAGCCATGAAACTTCCAAAATTGCCACAGCCAAAACATGGGAAAAATCAGTTTCATAAATATGTCTATTTGCTCTTGGTGATTCAGTAACCTTTAAATACAGTGGCCTTTCTTTTATCTCTTGCATAGAATTTATAAATTAAGAGCATGATAATCCATTCGATTCCTGTAGTCTGCTCTGTCATTCTATGAGGTCATGGCTGATCTGATTATGGCCTCAACCCTAAACTTCCACCTACCCTGATAACTATTGACTCTTATTAGTCAAGGATCGTATCACCCTCTACCTATATCAATTTTACCCTATTTAGTATCTCAGCCAAATTCTCTTTCACCATCTCTGTGGTAAAGGCAAGTAAAAAGTGCTAATTTAATACCCTTTCACGTGTCAACAGTTTTGGTCTGTAATTGGTCTTGGTCCTTTTTCAATGAACTTGAAGGAAACCATTTCTAAAAACATCTTTTGAATTCTCAGATTTTAACTGAGAGAATTATGCCACAAGGTTTCACTTTTTAACCAAATGTTTTTACTGTACGAAAAAAACCAGTGTAAAAACTGCTAATCTAACATCATGTGACCTACATCTTATTATTTAAACCTGAAAGTCTTGACAAGGCACTCTGTTATATTTTATCCCACCCAAGGGTTCCCCAGTAGTCTCTAGAAATTTGAGTTTCTTATTCACTTCTGAGTTCAAATCAATGTGTGACACAGCTGTTAGAAATTCACTGTGGTCCTCTTAATTTTCCTAGTATAGCACTTAGACTTCAAGAACCTGCACTCTGACTTTCTGTGAGACTTCTGTTGCCTATGTTTTCCACTGGCTTTGCAGGTAGAACTGACAAATTTAGTTCCTTATGAGTTTGGAATTTTAATTCTAAGATTAAGCCCACTCTCAATTCTTGCTTATTGACTCTAGACCAGAAGGCTCCTGGTCTCCATGGTCCTTGTTCTGGTTGCAACAGATGACTGACATTCAGATTGACTAACTCATTCTTTGAGCAAATGCACAGATAAGACTCCCCATCTCTCAAACATGGCACATCTGGAATTTTCCAGATAAAAATATAAACTTGTTAATCTTCCATGTTAAGTCTGCCTTTTGATCTGGAAATTGTATGGATTCTTTGCGATCTTCCCTGGCTGATCATTTGCTTCCAGAGTTTTCTTTGATTTGTGATCATCTAGATGAATAATTATAACCCTCGGACAATAACTGTTGGGTATCTTATCTCCTCTCTAACATGACTTGGAGATTAGTTACTAATTATTCTATATTTTCAAACTTCTAACTCTATGAAACAACTTTGGGTGGTCTGGCTCCTTCCAGGATTTCAGTGACCTTATATGTACAAATTTAATTTTCCTAAAGCTACAATTTATATTTATACTGCATATGGATCATGAAAGTAAGCATTCATAATACCATGTACTACATAAGTGTCTTTGGAAGACATTCGGATTCACTTCTCTTGCTATCTAATTTGAATCTTCACTTGTTTGAACTTTGTTCATCTTTATTTTCAATTGTAATTTCAACCGTGCATCTTACATCCCGTCTTTCTGTATCATCTTTGTCTCTTTTATCATCTAGGGAGCACTAGTTTTGTTTTACTTATTTTCTCAGCAGGAAAGAATTTTATCTATCCAATTCATCTCTTCAAACGTAGTCCATTATTCTGTTGCAAATTTGCCTGCCATTCTTTGAAATTTTCTGCCCCATCTGACCTCTCTCCTTCCCTCACCTCCCTGCCTGCAACAGTAACAGGAACCTAAATAGAGTCATAGAGAGATACAGCATGGAAGCAGACCGTATGGTCCAACTCACCATGCTGACCAGATATCCTAACCTAATCTAGTCCCATTCCTCTAAACCCTTCCTATTCATGTTGCCATCCAGATGCCTTTAAATGCTGTAATTGTACCAGCTTCCACCACATCCTTTGGCAGCTCATTCCATACAGGCAACACTGCATGAAAACGTTGTCCCTTACATACCTTTTAAATTTTTCCCCCCTCATCCTTAACCTATGCCCTCCAGTTCTGGACTCCCCCACTCCAGGGAAAAGGCTTGTCTATTCACGCTACACATGCCCCTCGTGATTTTATAAACCTCTATAAGGTCACCTCTCAGCCTTCGACACTCCAGGGAAACTAGCCCTACCCTATTCAGCTTCTCCTTGTAGCTCAAATCTTTCAACCCTGGCAACATCCTTGTAAATCTTTTCTGAACCCTTTCAAAGTTTCACATTGGCATATAAGTCAAATAAGATCTTTCAAATATGTGATTTCACAGAATTGGTCATCCTTCCTTCAGTTAAGTAGTTTTACATTAGATTGTTCCCTGTCCTAACCGAAGTCCTATAATAAATGGTCAGAATTTCCTAAATGGCCCCTTACTGACATTTGATTAACTTCACTCACCACATTCTATGGAATGATGCTCTCCTGCCCCTCCTTGTAAAGCTATAATCACACTGTATGAGCTAATGAGGAGAGGCAAAATGGCTACCCTCGTTTCCCACTCATTCAAATTTCCGAAAGTTGTAATGTCAGTTTTATGTCTTCTTATGCATGGATGCTAAAGAATTAGCCAGACAGAATTTCTTGAGTTAAACAAGTAAGTCGTTTGTTCTATTGTGCTCAAACCCATCCAAGTAAAAATATTAAAAATTATAAATAATAAATATGTCTGTCTTCCTCAATTTGAATGCAGACACATACTGGAACTAAACATGCAAGAATATAAATTAGAGTACGGAAATTAAAGTTGACTGTGTTAACATTTAGTAAGAAAAGAAAGATAATATGGTTATAGCTGTCTGTGTCACCTGACTATGCAAAGATCTTTGGGCCTCCGCTGGATGTTTTAAGGTTGTGGCTGATCTCTTCTATTTCTTCTGGAAACACCAATGTAGATACGAGTTTTTTAAAAGTTCTGTCTCCCTGCAGGAATATAGTGACAATCAAACTGAGCTATGAGAGTGCCATCTTAGTTGGAGATGGTTGGAGTGCCATCTTAGTTGTCTTCTCACTGACACTAATAGGCTTCTCATTATCACATGTAAATGCGCGCACACAGCCTGGTTAATCGCATGACTTCGATCTCATACTTCCAGATATTTATTTACACTAGAAGTTCACCAGACTTTGTGCATTTACATACATTAATTGCATATAAACATGCAAAGATCCTACTTTAGAATATATTATCTTCCATTTAAGTCTTACACCACAGCATGGCTTACTTTATATTCCTTGCTCAAGTAACGTGTCACCCAACCAAGTGTGCATGTATTTAGCATTATGTTGGTACATCCTGGATCTCATCCTTCTCCTAACTTAATTTGAAACTTCCCAAGCAGCGCTGATTTCAATGGAGCTTGCAACTTTTGGTTGTCTTATGTACCAATCTTGAGCCAACCAAGCCAAACAGATCATTCTACAAATTGAGTAAACTGTATATATTGCAGCTAATCTGTTTTATCACAGCAAGGGGGATTAGCCTAGTGGTTAATCGAAAACTATAGCTGTCAGTGACAAACAAAATTCAGGCACTCCAGGATGGCATCAGTGTGGTCACATTGGTGTAGCTCAAGGTAAATTGTAGGAATGTAATCTTATACCTGGGTGTATATAGTTTTTATTTTTAGGACTTCTGTGTGTTGCATAAGCTTTATATTTGTCTCAACTTTTCTGTTTCATCCCTCCCAGTTCCCTCAACTTACATTGTCAACCATATACAAGAGTATTGGACCAAAATTTAAACTTTCTGGTTTAGATGCCTCCCAGCTACATCTATAACTGGAAGCCATGTCCAAAATTTTGACAGCTGGGCCATTTAAAGTCTCTGTGAAGGAATTCATGAAGAAAGAATAAAGTGAAAATATAAATGTTTCACTGTAATTTAGATATTTGATAAGAATAACTGTGCAGAGACCTTTACATAATATTTTTGTAAATGCTTTCTATAACTTCAATTCGTACAATGCTGTTACAGAGGTTTCGTTTTTTTTTAATAGAGACCTAGGAAAGTAGGAGCAAAGTTTACAGGTGTTAACATTGCTCCGGATGAACACATGCAGCCAACATTTTCATTTGACTACGATGGAAAACGTGATCGTTGGAATGGTTATGATTCAGAGGATCATATGAGGATTGTGGAGGAATATTCAAAAGTAGATTTGGTAAGTCATAGAGTAAACCTCTGAATGGCAAAGTGGAAGAATAATTGTTGAGACAGTGGCTTGAAATTTTTAAAAAATAAATGCTTAGCCGTCAATTGGTTTGTTATAGTGCTTATTAATAATGGTTTTCATGTTGCCTTTGGTAGTTAAGAGCTTGCTTTATTCGTCCAGACCTGAGTTTAAACTGGGTTGCTCTGTGTTTATTTCATTTTGATTTTAAAGCTTTCAGTAACATTTATGTTTAAATGTTTATTTGCTATTTTTGCTCAGTTATCTTTGTGGGTAACAAAATGGCTCCATATGGCTGCATTAATAATTAGAATTTAAAGTTTGCTTATTATAAGAAGTACTGTACAGTTCAAAAAAAATTATAGGTAACTTTATTCTGAGAAACTATATTAACTTTAAGGAAATTGTGGAGGCTTACAGCTTTGATATCACACATTGTGCTTTATGTGGGAAGATAATATTGAGGTTTTCCGAATTAATAAAGGGAGGGAAATCATCAAAGCAACAAATGTTTAAAGGACTCTCTGAGTAGAACAGCACATTTATTTATTTTCTTAGGTGCAATTGCATTCTCTCCCTCTTTTGGTGTAGGCTGGTGAAAATCTATTCCATCTGACTACTGAGTCATGATACCTCAGGCCTGAATTTTTAGATAGAAATATAATCGGGCTATCATTTGCCATTATCAAGGAGTAAATTTGACTGATCCACACATATATTTCTAGTTGCTCCGCTCTTCTAGAGGTTTAATTTCAAGAGTTTTTGTTTAGATTCTGACATTGCTGGCTAGGCCAGCATTTATTGTCTATCCTTGCTTGTCCTTGAGAAGGTGGTGATGAGTTGCCTTCTTGAACTACTGCAAGCCTTGGGAATGTAGGACAAGAGTGGATTGTTTGGTCAGGATTTGTTGAATTTGTCTTGTTTGTTCTGGACCAAGATATACCTGGGTAATTTTCCATATTGCTGAGTAGATACAAATGTTTCACCTTTACTGGAATGGCTTGTCTAAGGGTGCAGATGGTTCTGGAACATGTTTTCGGGACGATTGCCAGAATTTTGTCAGGCCCCATAGCCTTTTCCAAATTTGGTACTTTCAGCTGTTTCTTTATATTATGTGGTGTGAATAGAATATGCTGAAGGCTAGTTTCTGTGATGTGGAACTCAGAAGGAAACTGAGATAAATCATCCACTCAGCAACCCTGGCTGGAGGCAGTTGCAAATGTTTCCGTTTTGTCTTTCACGATGATGTGGTGGGCTCCTCCATTGTTGATGGTGTGGATATTTGGACAGCCACCACCTCCTGTTGTTTGCTTGGATGTCAGCCATTACTCACAATTGGATATGGCAGAGCTGCAATGATTTGTGTCTAACCAAAGAAAGTGACTTGACATTCAGACATATGAAAGGCATGAAGTTGAGGAATTTGCCTACTAATACTTATGAAACATGATGAAGTTAGAGCTTGCTCATTTAAGTAAATACTGTCAAACAATTCTTAAACAGAAAATTTACTTCTTGCAGCATGTTCGCATTTATTAACTATATTGCTAGTTTTGTTTGTGTTCCTTTCTTATCTCTCTCTCTCTCTCTCTCTTTTTCTTCCCCCCTCCCCCTCTTTATTGCACTTTCTATTCTATTTTCAATGAAATATTCTAGCTTAGATTTATTGGCTATGTGGGATTCTTCAGTCTAAGTTGTTAAGTCACACTGATACTTGCTTTGTTCACAAGTTCCCAAATCCCTGTGGGGTCAGCAGCATACAATTTTGACTCTAATAATTAACTGCATTTTGCAGTTCAAAAAATCCGCTGTCTGCGCAGGTATAAAGAGTGCAAAATGTGGTTTATTTCCTATTGAACACAAAATCTGGATCCAGTTTGATTTCATCTTTACAATCCTAGCTTTAATTGAAATGAAAAAAAAATCAGAGCTCAGAGAAAGTGTGATCCTTCAAGATATTGGGTCTCAAGTAGATTAGGTGGTCTTCCCCAGGAGGAAAGTCACAGCTGTTGGAAAATAATTGAAGTGAGCTATTCATAAAGCTGGAAAACTTTCTGTCCTGCAGATGGAGCCAAAAGCGCACTCAATGGCTTGCATTCAAGCATTTGAACCATTTTGTACTATGGCTGGAATGCCTCTCAGTTTTGGGGGGGGAAAAAAAATCAGTGTTTCTGTGGTTTTTGTTTTTTGGCCTTTTTCAAAATAATTGTCAAAACTTTAAATGTGTGTTTTGTAGGGCAGTATGTCACAGTAATAGCAGTGAAAATGGTCAGATTGTCTCACAAATAGCTGTGATTTTCCTCATGGACAGATCACTTATTGAAGTTGAGACCTAATGGCCCAAATGTTCCAACCAGCCTCCAATTTGCCCTAATTACCTACTTCTGACATGCCCTATTCACAGGTCGTTACTACTGTGTTTGAACTGTCAGTCTGAAAGCACTAGTAATATCCATTCAATAAGGCTGGGATAGGCTGTTCCTCAGTCTTTGAGGGTTGGCTGATATTTCAGGATCGGCAAGTGTTGATTTGGGCATCCAATCTCATCTACGGCTGGTTTTGGTCTACGACTCTGCCCACTGAGGTAATTACTGGTTGCAGAGTTCAACTACCAATTGCAGAGTTCAGCTATGTTTAAACTTGACTTCCATGTTTTGAATTTGTTTTTAACCCATGCTTATGAAAGAAAATCAATATTTCTGTAAAATCCTGGAGGCCATCTTGGAAATAGCCAGGAGATCGGATGTTGGGAGGGTGGAGCTGACTAGTGGGAGGAGAGAGGAGGTCAGGCTTTGGTGGAGGGTGAAGATGGATAATTAAAGTTTGAATCTTCTGGGTAATTCCTGCATGACTCTCATGACCGGATTTCTGTAGGGTCCCAAAAAGCACCTTTGGCCAGAACTCTGACCTTACCAGGCTGGAAAATTTGAGCCACTATTTTAAAAGGTCAGTAATTATATCTATTATTTTTCCCCCTTGGAGACTGAATGAATAATTCATTGTAAGCAGCAGACCAAATTTTATCAGAGGCCTTCTAGAAAGAATGATTAAAAATTGGTATTATTTTAGAATAAATAACTAAATCTGTGTGGCTAATGGAATTTGGTACATGCTGCATAATTTAGGGCAAATATATCACCACAACTCAACACTCATTTAACTAATCCAACAGTAAAATACTGTAGATCTCTCAAAGATGTAAACGACTGTATTTGATAAGTTTAGACTTGGGAGCATTCCTGTACACAAAAAGAAAATCTTGACTGAAATTTCATGCTAATTTTAGAAAAATTCCATTTTTGTTTTTTGTAAAATTTCAAGGTAATTGTAGGTATATAATAATCAAAATAAATATCACCAGGTCCGTAACTGGGAAAGCCAATTCTGAATTTTCTGCAAAAAGTAATAGACTGAAATTAAAGTGCTGTGTTACTTTTGCTTTCAAGCCCTTGTTTCTGTTTTAGGCCAAGAGAACCCTGAAAGCTCAGAAACTGCAGGAAGAGTTGGCATCTGGGAAGTTAGTGGACTATGTGGTGAGTATATATTAAGCAGGATGTTGTATCATATCTACATCAACAAAGCTGGGTGTGTGCTGGCATTAGGCTGGTTGAAACTACTGGAATTCCCTAAGCTTCACTGGACCTCCACTGTTTACAATTTGTATCGATTGGTATGGATGCAGAGGCCAAATTTTCTGATAACGTAGAGATAGGCAGGAAAGCAAGTTGTCTAGTGCAGGTACAGAGGCTACAAAGCAATGTGACTAGTTGAGTGAATGGCAAAAATTTGGCAGATGGATTGTAATATGGGAAAATGACAATCTGTTTACTTTGACCGAAAGAATAGAAAGTCAGTCCGCTATTCAAATAGCAAGCAATTGTAGAACTGTACCTACAGAAGAATCTAGACATACTGGTGCATGGGTCTCAAAATTTTGCAAACACAGATCAAATGTTGGGGTTTTTATTGCATGAGGAACAGAATGTAAAAGTAGGGAAGTTTTACTGCAGGTGTACAGGGTCGTAGTGAGATTGACTGTGAAGCAATTTTTATGACCTTATTTGAAATAAATGATATAATCGCATTAGAAGTACGTCAAAAAAGTTTCACTCCACTCACTCCTAGGGTGAGAGAATTTTCCAATGTGGAAAAGTTGGACAGGCTGGGCCTGCGCCTGGGAAGAGTTTAATAGAATGAGAGATGTTCTGATAAAACATTTAAATGTCTTGAGGGGAGTAGACTGTGGATGCTGAGAGAATATTTCCCCTTGTTGAGTAGATTAGAGCTAGGTGCCACAATTTAAGAATAAGAGGCATCGCTTTTAATTTGGAGATAAGAATTTTTTTCTTTTGAGGGTTGTTTGTATGTGGATTTATCTGCCCTAAAAAGTAATGGGGGCTATGTTATTGCATTATTCAAGACAGTTGGCTATCCAAAGTCAATGACTTGACTCCCTTATCTTTGGCAGAAAGGCAAGTGGAGTTGAGACTAAATCAAGACCAGCGATGAGTTGATTGAATGGCAGAGCTCAAATGACCACCTGGCCTATTCCTGCTTCTAAGGCCTCTATTCCTGAAAGATTGTGCTGAACCTGACAGATATATTCCTTTTCAAAAATCTGTGTTAGATTTTTTTCTGTCTGCTCTACACTTGGCTGTGAACTAGGGTATTCCTCATTAATCCATAATCCAGCCTTGGGTGACTGTCTGTGGAGTTTGCACATTCTCCCTGTACCTGTGTGGGTTTCCTCCGGATACTCCGGTTTTCTCCCACAGTCCAAAGGTGTGCAGGTTAGGTGAATTGGACATGCTAGATTGCCCATAGTGTTAGGTGCATTAGTCAGAGGGAAATGGGACTGGGTGGGTTACTCTTTGGAGGTTTGGTGTGGACTTGTTGAGCCGAAGGGCCTGTTTCCACACTGTAGGAAATCTTAAATTAAAAAAAGTAAATATATTCTAACCAAAGGTTGCATTATCCAGATTTGGAAAGCATTTATAATTGAACTGAATTGCATCTTGGTTGTAGCTTCAGTTTATATAGAAAATCTGACCAATATTGTTCATATAATATCCAAAACTATTTTGAAAGGCATATGCTATCAGGAACATTGAGAACTTTTAATCAATATAAGCTCTGGAACAAGTTTTAACAATTTTCTGCAATTATCTGTGTTTCACTGGTGACCTGAGAAAAGTCAATGCACCAGCAAATGTAAGACAGTCTTACTGTACCTCCTTTTCCTGTCATGCCATTAATGTGGTCCAGGCTTCAGCTTTATCTGTTGACAAGACCTGCACTGACAAAAGGAGAGGGAATGTTGAAGGCAGGTACAGGTCCATGAGGCAAGTGTTTGAGCATTGTGGCCTGTTCCGCACAGTTGCATCAAATGGCCCCTGCTGGTCCACTTTCAAAAATGCTTTAGTGCTTCTTGACTTGGTGCGTGTGCTCTTAATTCTGCTAGTTTGTGGATGGTCCTGTGGTAAGCCAGTTAGAGTCTGTAATGCATCTAGGATTAGAGCCTTTACCAATCAAAAGCACCGGTCTTTCTTCAACCCTGTAGTCAAACATCCTGCAGCAGTATAGTGTAGAAACTTGTTAAAATAACTCTCTGCCGCATTTTCCTGACTGGCACCTGAAGAATGGGAATTCCTGGATCCAACAAGTTAAGATATTTCAAACAGGCTTTTCTGAGACCTACTTTTTTTTAACCTAAATCCCAGTGGAGATACATCAATATCTCTTGGGGTTGATTTTTGAAGTAATCCGAAGGAAGCATAAAGGAGCCACATTATAAATAATGAATCTTGGTTGGGTTGGTGTAGTTATTAATGCACTCCTCATTGAGCAAGTGCCGGTTCACAGTCCCATCTAACACGTTTTGTGCTTTTCAAGTGTAAGCTAGTTGACCGCTGTCTGTACTCTGTTATGAACACCCTGAATCAAAAAACACATTTTTTCAGTCAGCTAATCATTGAAGCATATGGTCTATACACATTGCATCACAAGAGTACTAAAATTCATGGATAAAATTGTTTCATTATATGGGAGGCAGAGTCCTATTTATGAAAAAAACACAGTTGTATTATCATGCATAGTACCAGCATGAAATAGGTTGCTTAATCTGTGTTCACGTTTTTTTTTTGAGATACTTTTACTCTCCAGCATATACAGTATGGGCACAATATACAGCACTCCATGATCTGGTCAGGATAGCCATTGTCTTGCAAGGTAACTTTCATCTGCCCTATTTCTACATAGAGCTTGCACATTGCTAGGACTATATTCCTAAAATTGCTAATATGGCTGACCTTCTAGCACATGGACCTATACGAATCTCAGCATGTTTCTACTGGTCAGTGTACAAACTTGTGATAGGTAGTAGCAGAGAAGCCACAGTGGACTTCTCAACCAACACCATGGTAAGGGAGGATATGACTGTTCCATCTTAAATGTGAATTGGAGCATAGGATGGCATATGTTTAGGGTAATTCTTATGGGACTGCAGATTCAAATCTAGCAAATGTATAATCTACTTATACACCAAGAGGTTGGGGCTTCTCCCATCAAAAACACATTTCTCATTGAAACTGACAAAAATGTTTCCATCAGACCAGAGAGCTCCATGGAAACGCCATCAGTGCAGGCATGCGTAGTGCTGTATTGTTGGGCAGCATTTGCTGTGCTAATAGCTACACGAACAATCAGTTTAAGATAATCAGTCGAGCTTGTATGTGGAGCTGGAAAAGCCCTTCATCAAGGCTTATGCCTAAAACGTCGACTCTCCTGCTTCTCTGATACTGCCTGACTTGCTGTGCTTTTCCAGCACCACGCTCTCGACTCTAATCTCTCGTATCTGCAGTCCTCACTTTCTCCAAGCTTGTATGTGGCTCAGTCATGCTTGGTAGAAGTGACAAATGTTAATTCTCTGGGAGCTGTTCTCAAGTAAAAGGGGCATTTTAAAAAATTACCCAGTTATTTTCCTCCTGCCAATGCCTCAGCTAACGTGAAACAATTTGACAACCAATCTTCTGTTTTTCTAGAGAGGTGAAAATTATTTTTTAAAATTTTATTTCCTCACATTTGTCCTAATGAATTCAAGATAAAAAACTTCAACTGAGGAAGTGGTAGATGTGGGTACAATTATAATGTTTAAAAGACATTTGAATAAGTACATGAATAGCAAAGGTTTGGAAGGATATGGGCCAGGTACAGGCAGGTGGGACTATGGTTTGGAATTATGGTCAGCATGGACTGGTTGGACTGAAGGGTCAGTTTCTGTGCTATACGACTCTATTTAGAGTCATAGAGATGTACAGCATGGAAACAGACCCTTCGGTCCAACCCATCCATACCAACCAGATATCCCAACCCCAATCTAGTCCCACCTGCCAGCACCCAACCCATATCCCTCCAAACCTTTCCTATTCATATATCCATCCAAGTGCCTCTTAAATGTTGCAATTGTACCAGCCTCCACCACATCCTCTGGCAGCTCATTCCATACACGAACTACCCTCTGCGTGAAAAAGTTGCCCCTTGGGTCTCTTTTATATCTTTCCCCTCTCACCCCAAACCCATGCCCTTCAGTTCTGGACTCCCTGACCCCAGGGAAAAGACTTTGTCTATTTATCCTATCCATGCCCCTCATAATTTCGTAAACCTCTACATGGTCACCCCTCAGCCTCCAACGCTCCAGGGAAAACAGCCCTAGCTTGTTCAGCCCCTCCCTGTAGCTCAGATCCTCCAACCCTGGCAGCATCCTTGTAAATCTTTTCAGAACCCTTTCAAGTTTCACGACATCTTTGCGATAGGAAGAAAACCAGAATTGCACGCAATATTCCAACAGTGGCCTAACCAATGTCCTGTGCAGCCACAACATGACCTCCCAACTCCTGTACTCAACACTCTGACCAATAAAGGAAAGCATACCAAATGCCGCCTTCATTATCCTATCTACCTACGACTCCACTTTCAAGGAGCTATGAACTTGCACTCCAAGGTCTCTTTGTTCAGCAACACTCCCTAGGACCTTACCATTAAGTGTAGAAGTCCTGCTAAGATTTGTTTTCCCAAAATGCAGCACCTCGCATTTATCTGAATTAAACTCCATCTGCCGCTTCTCAGCCCATTGGCCCATCTGTTATAATCTGAGATAACCCTCTTTGCTGTCCACTACACCTCCAATTTTGGTGTCATCTTATACCTATGAAAAAGCATATTCTTTTCTCCAGCTGGACAAAAGTATTGAATGTGTAGGAAACCTAAAAGCCATGACACTATTCAACAATGTTTAAGTGTTAGAGCAACAGGGATGTGATTACACATATTGCTGAGCATTTAGAGAATAAAAATTTGATTTCTTAATTAGCAAAAATTGCCTGTCACTTTAATTTTTAAAAAATGCCAACCAGCTCGTTATTGCCTGCGTTACATCAAACACCACTGTATTCTGTTCAAACTAATGACCCTGGTGCTGTAAAATCAAATTATTTTTCCTCTCTCGATTTAAAGAAATTATCAGGTATCTTAGTCCCAAGTTATATAGTCCCATGACTATAAAGATCTAAATAAATATTGCTTATTTCTTGCAAGGTTTGTGAAGGTTTGTAGCTCAGCAAGCAAACCTACACCCTAAATTGCTTATTTCTGATTATACAATGCTTCAAAATTGGAATTAACAATTCAAATTATTAAAATATTCTAACTTTCTGAAAGGCATCCATTTGCACTGTGTAATAGGGAATTTTTGACACCTATAGAATGATAGTCATAAAGCACAGAAACAGACCCTTCCATTGACCTTGTCCATGCCGACCAGGTATGCTAAACTGTACTAGTCCCATTTGCCTGCATTTGGCCCCTATCCCTCTCAACCCTTCCTATTCATATACCTATCCAGATGCTCAATGTTCTGACCAATGAATTTGAATATACTCAAAGCCTGCAGTTCCAGCAACATCCTTGTAAATGTTTTCTGTACCCCTTCTAGTTTAACATCCATCCTCCAGCAAGGTGACCAGAATTATATGCAATATCCTAAAACTGGCCTCACCAATGTCTTGTACAGCTGCAACATGATTTACCAACTCCTTTATTCAATGCTCTGACCAATGAAGGAAAGCATGCCAAATGCTGCATTCACCACCCTGTCTACATTCAACACCACTTCAAAGGAACTTTGAACCTGCATCCTCAGGTCCCTCTATTGAGCAACATGTCCAGGTGCTTCCATCAACTCAAATCCTGCCATGGTTTGCTTTACCAAAAGCAAACCTCACATTTATCAAAATTAAAGTCCATCTGCCATTTCTCGGCCCATTTGATCAAGATCTTGTACTCTTCGATAACCCTCTTCACAGTCCACAGTTTTGGTGTCTTCTGCAAACTTAGTAACCAGACCTCTTTATTCTCATCCATATCATTGATATAAATGACAAACGCCAATGGTCCCACACAACCTCTCCTTGTGGCACACCACTGATCACAGGATTCCAGTCCATATAATGACCCTGTACTGCTACTCTGTCTTCTAGCATCAAGCCAGTTTTGTATCCAGTTGACTATCTCTTCCTAGGTCCCATTTGGTCTAACTTAATTAACCAGCCCACCATGTGGAACCTTGCTGAAGGCCATGTGGGCAATATCTGGTGCACAACTTTAACTGTCTTCTTGATAAACTCTTCAAAAAAGCTCAATCAAATTTGTGAGACAAGACTTTCCATGTGCAAAGGGAGAAAGTGAGGACTGCAGATGCTGGAGATCAGAGCTGAAAAATGTGTTGCTGGAAAAGTGCAGCAGGTCAGGCAGCATCCAAGGAGCAGGAGAATCGAAGTTTTGGGCATAAGCCCTTCTTCAGGCCTTCCTGAAGAAGAGCTTATGCCTAAGACATTGATTCTCCTGCTCCTTGGACGCTGCCTGACCTGCTGCACTTTTTCAGCTCGTTTCCATATGCAAAGTCATGCTGACTATCCCTAATCACTCCTTGCCTTTCTAAATACAAGTAAGTCCTACTCTCAGAATCCCCTCCACCAACTTACCCACTACTGATGTCAGACTCACCGGTCTGCGGTTCCCTGGCCTTCCCTTGCAGCCTTTCTTAAACAATGCCACAACATTATGCAGCTCCAGTCTTCGGGCACCTCGCCCGTGGCTGTCGATGGTCCAAATATCTCTGCAAGGGGCCCCGCAATCTCTTCCTTGCTTACCACAATGTCCTGGGAGACAGTGAATCAGGTCCCAGGGATTTATCTACCTATATGCATTTTAAGACCTCCTGCACCACCTCTTCTGTAATGTGAGGTCTTTCCAATACATCAGTGTTTATTTCCCTGAGTTCCCTAGCTTCAATAGCTTTCTCCATTGTAAGTACTGAGGCAAAGTATTTGTCAGTATCTCGCCCATCTCCTGTGGTTCCACACATCGACACCCTTATTGATCTAAAGGGACCCTAATCTCTCTCATTATTATCTTGCCCTTAATGTTCTTGGAGAGTCTCTTAAGATTTTCCTTAACCTTATTTGCCAAAGCTATCTCAAGACCCCTTTATGCCCTCCTGATTTTCCTTAAAACTTGGACCAATGAAGGCAGCACACCATCCTGATGTCATGCTTGCAGAGCAGAAATGCCTCTCTGTGCCCCTGACTAGAGAGTCACAATCACAATCGATTGCTTGGACCTCTCGTAGCGTCAGAGTCTGCATGATGTCAAAGACCTGGCTGTCAATAATATTTTCCTTTGACAGGCCATCTTCCCCCCCCCCCCCCCACCCCCACCCCCACCCCCTCCACAGCACTATCCAAAACTTATTGAGAGGGGGATAGCCACAGGAGATTTGTACTTCTCTTGACCATCTACCTGATTGTATCCACCATGACCTCCTTAATCTGTGATTAATTTCCTAACAACTGAATTGAATGTAGTACTTAGTGATTATCTCCCCAAGCTTTGAGTACCATCTTGACTTCATTCAAAATTTAAACAACTTCATATAGAAATGGTTCTTCCATTGAGGGTGATTGAGGTCTAAACCATGTTCATTACAAGAAATAATGAGCATACAGGTTGTGTGAAGTGAGAATAAAATTCAGCTATTTATAAGCTTCATTTTCCTGATAGTTTCAAAATTCAAAAGTGAAGAAAAATCATTGGTCCATTTTTAAGTAATGGCTTGGGCTTTCATATTATTCTGTCTCTCGGTCTGGGATAGCACAGTGGCTCAGCACCACTTCCTTTCGGCACTAGGGACCTGTGTTTGATTCCACCCTCTGACAACTGTCAGTGTGAAGCTTGCACGTTCTCCCCATGTCTGTGTGGGTTTCTACTGGGTGCTCCGGTTTCCTCCCATGGTCCAAAGATGTGCAAATTAGATGGATTGGCAATGCTAAATTGTCCCATAGTGTTGAGAGATGTGCAGGCCAGGTTGGTTAGCCATGGGGCAATACAGGGTTACAGGCAGAGGGTAGGCGTGTGGGTCTGGGTGGCTTGCTCTTAGGAGGGTCGGTGTGGACTCAATGGGTTGAATGGCCTGTTTCCACACTGTGTAGGGCTTCTACGATTGTGTTATCGAGCCTCTGCAGAATGTAACTTTTTGGATCTTTGTATACTACATACTCTCGTGTAGCTCAGAAATGTAAGCATGTATGTTTTACAGTATCTTTGTTCAATACTGATCTTTTACAGTATTTGGTGGGACCCAGTTTACAATTTGAATATACAGCTAAATTAGGGTAGAATATAGCAAAAGATCTAAAATAATATATTCTCTTTTAAATGTTATTCATTCATTTGATTCCAATATATCTCAATGGCAAGCTGAAATAGGCAATCAATCTAGTCAAAACTCTTTGGTTTATGGACCGGTACTGAAAATTCACATTTCTACCTATTTCAAATTAAACTCCCAAGGAGCAAATTTTTGAAATATAATAATTGACAGTAACTGTCAAGTCACCGTGGACAGCATTAAAAGTATTAAACGCTAGGCTGGGCCATATTTCAGCATGAGATGCAGTCGAGTTTAAACTTAGACTCCCAGAATGAACATGACATCTACACTGTAATATTATGACACAATGGATATAAATCTATGATTACTATTCTTCTACTTTTGTAACTATGCTTAGTCTGTGGAGTCAATCTTATCTATTTTATCTATCATTTAATACTGCAGAACTCTTCAAGACGTCAGCGCGGAGAAGAGGATCACGATTCAGCAGTATGTGTATTACTTAAATGGAGCATTTCCTTACCACTGAATTTTTCTCGTTACAATTTGAGCAAGTATATTCTGTATACGGTTAATATTGCATATAATTTCTTCCCCTCACACCACACTGCAGCAAATGTCTTCACTGGGCAATCCAGTGTTGACTTGCACTTGTTTTTATAACACCGTTCCACATTGTGCTCAATGCATTCTTTTCCTTTAAACAAGTCCAGTCCAGACATTATGGAAGACTATTCAGCAATTTTGATGATGCTCCCATGCAGCCTTAATCTGATCTATACTGAGGCACGAGGTAGCCATCAGGCCATCTAACCCAATTATGGCACGCTCGATTCTGTCTCCAGCTGAGTTGGATCAACAATTTTACGTAACCTCCCTGGCTTATGTTGCACTATAATGCATTCACTTCGACCCGGCTACGTAAATTGTAAAATTTATATTAAAAGTAAAACTTAATTTTGGTATTCAGTTGCTGAATGAATTAATACTCATGTTGAAGGACAGACTTATTCTTTGTAAATTATCTATGATACCAATGAACAGATAAAGGAGATGTTCTCAAATACAGCATTTGGCATAAATAGAATCATGGAAAGAATACATTAGTACTTTATTTTTCTGGTATTGATTTATCATGACATTGAGCTTTGTAATTGTCATTGTTTCAGGAGAAAGACAACAGTGAAGATGAAGATGAAGATAAATATGCAGATGATATTGATATGCCTGGACAGAACTTTGACTCCAAGAGAAGAATTACAGTTCGAAATCTTCGTATTCGTGAGGACATTGCAAAAGTATGGGAATAGTACTTGTATTTCGGTTTAATCACAATGTTTTCTGACCTTTGTGCTGTTCAATAATATTTGCTGTTGGTGGCAGTATTGCAGTAGAAAGCCTGCACCATGTTTATGGTTTCAGATGCAGACTTATTTTCAGAGCTTGAAGATGAGGTTGATGTCTGTGTCAACTGCTAATTTACTTACATATTTTGGACCCTTCTAAGTATGGTTTTCTTTGGGTTTCTTTCCCCCCACATTTGATTGTTGGCCAATAGAGTGTACTTGTAACATTATCCTGACTCCAGCAAATGGTGTTTTTTAGCTTGTCTTGGGAGGTGCTTGCAAGCTGCCTAGGATAACCTAAATCCAGTAATATTCAGTGGTAGTTAAAGAAAAAGTCTCTCTGGTCAGCATGGACAGGTTGGACAGAAGGGTCTGTTTCCATGCTGTACATCTCTACGACTCTGTTATGCCAAAATGTCTTCACAACCATTGTTTCAAATGCAGATTATCGCTTTGAGAATTGCATTCGCATTCTGCACCAGAACAAATAGCAATACTATGATTTTATTTTGTTCTGCAAGTAATGTTGTTCAAGGTTGAATGATTTTATTCTTTGTTTCTTATTGTAAAAAAAACTTTACATATTACATAACAAACTGTTTGTTTGTATTTTGAAAACTGGCAGACTGTTCTGACTTACTATAGGATATGATACTACAGATGCTGACTGTCTTCTGATAACCACCATAAAGTGGACTTCTGCAGGAATAGTTTGAAACTATTTGACTAAAAGGTCTTCCACACTCAGTTGTAACAAAAAAATCGGAGTAGGTTACAGTAGTTTTTATTCTTTACTCACTTGATTTATCCTCTCCAGACTTAAGAAAATATGTCTAATGTGATTCCATTGCTACCGCAGGCGAAATCAATTATTTCAGCATAATTTGAGGCCGATTGGAGTTCTGACTTATTTTGCTTTTTGGTTGGTATCACGCAGCAAACTGCCAAGAATCTGGCAGTTTACAAAGATTGTGATCAGTGGATGGATATTTGTTATTTTCTTGAGAGTTGTGACATTGTGTCAGCAACTTCCTAAATTTTCTATAAAAAGAAAGAGGTTTTTAAAATGTCAATACTAAATCACTGTTACTATTTAAAATATCCATTTCAGCCTCAGAGAGAAGTAATCAGCTCAACAAAATAAAACATAACAGGGAGCCCCTAGATTAACTCTGAATTTGATTTTGATTGTTTACTTCAATTGTACTGAAATTTTAAATGCCAAATAAATTAAAGCAGTATCTTGTTTGTATGCTTTTTTAATACTTTTTTTTTCCTCGTTTTCAAAGTACTTGAGGAACTTGGATCCAAATTCAGCATATTATGATCCGAAAACGAGAGCAATGAGGGAGAATCCCTATTCCAACACTGGCAGAAACCCAGATGAGTATGTGATTATAAATGTGTAGTCTGTTCAATAATGGTTACAGCACAAATATTGAGTTACAATTGTCTAACAAAGATTTTATCAAATAAATGATATCCTGATTGTGTCTTTTCACTTAAATGAGGCAAGTGCAATATGTTACATTTAGTTAACTAACTTTCTGGATCAATGGTGTTAGAAATTATTCAATGCCAATAAATAGAGGAATCTTGAAATTATTTAAAAGGAAATTTTGTAATTCAGCTTTGATAAATGTTGTAGTTTAAAGTTCATGTGAACAGTATTTGTTTTTCTGTTTTCTATCTATTTCTATCTTTGTAAAGAAATTTAATGAATCCTTTGTCAGAAAGGACAGTCTGATCTTATTTCTTCAGGGTATTTGAGAAGCACTTATTACCAATATTCATACAGTCCATAGATTTAGCCCGTTTCATAGGGCAGTTAAGAGTCAAACATTTGGTGGTCTGCAGCAATCTTTGAATGGTAAAGGCAAGAATGGCAGATTTCTTTACAACAAGATGGGTTTTCATGGTCACTATAACTGACTTTTTTTATTCCAGGTTTCTTTAGTTTGTTGCATTTATTTTGTTTAATTGTTATAGTGGATTTAAATTAGTTCTTCTGGATAACTGATCTAAGTCTCTACATTGCTAGTCCAGGAATATGTTGCTATGCTACTCACTCTCTAACAAATTATTTCATTGCAGCCACTGCACTAGATCCAAACCATACTAAAGTTTCTTTTTAGATTCATTTTTAATGTATGTGTGAATTTGTTTATTGTAATAGACTTTCCTTTATTGACAACACTCCTGGAATTTGTGGCTTAGAATTAGATGGTAATAGAGCCTTTGCTACATCCGTTTTATAATCCCTCAGTATGTAGCACAACCAAATTTTGGGCATATAGCATACAGATACCGAACAAAAGGTTAGATGATTCAAACTATACTGCTTTGTACATGAACATCAAATGGTTTATTTTCTGGGCATCAGCAACTTTTATTTGTAATGTGTTTAACTTACAAATATTTTTCTAAGATACCCTACAAAAGGGGGGAATCAGACAAAGTGTTTCACAGGTGGAGACCTTGAAGAGTGACTCAAAGCTTGGCCAAAAAAATTTTAAAGGAAAATCTTCAGTGAGTAGAGAGGAGCCTTGTACAGCTTGAGAAGGCTTCAGTCAGCGAAGAATGAGGTTGTGAAGAGATTTGGATGTATGTTCTGAATTTTTAACGAAGAAAAGTCAGATTACATAACTGATGTCAATTAGTTTTCACATCCAAGTTGGGCTAAGCTGATGTTTTTAGAAGGCAGGGGAGCACTGGAATTGTTGAGTTTGGAAGTGACAAATGTAAAGATAGATAGGTAGATAGATAGAGGCAAAGGTGTAGATAAGTGATTCTAGCAGTGGATGTGTTCAGTTTTGATAAGAGGTGGCAGAAGCAGAGCAGTGTGTACCTACAGTATGCACGTTGAAGTAAGGAGTGTTTTTACATGTCAAAGAGCATATTGAATGAAGATGATGTGACAAGGATGGATACAGAGGCATATTTACTTGCCAATTGAAACTTGAGGGTGCGTAGAGATGTTAAATTTTATTGCTCAGCATCTATAAACTGAAAAGATGCTGATAGATTTGTGATTAAATTTTACATTTGTTGTTTCTGTCTTATCATTTGCAGCTTACCTGCTCAGACATATATTCATCAAATAAAGCAAATCCTGAACAACTGGACAGTCTAGTGATAAATGTAGATTTCTTTAAGTTAATTGGGTAGCTATTACTTAATGTATCTTCATTAAAATTGTGACCATACTTCAAAATATTTAAATGCCTCTGAGGGGTATTGAAATGTTCTGATAATGCAAAATGTGCCGTATGAGTAGAAGGTATTTTCCCCCCCTCGGAGGTGCCACATCTCTAGAATCTTATCCTTAAGTATTCTGTTGTACCTTTTTTTATTCTAGAGTTGGCTACGCAGGAGACAACTTTGTACGATACACGGGTGACACAGTTAAAATGGCCCAGACTCAATGTACGTTCTCTAACATTTAAATTTGAGATTTCAAGGCCTTATCTCTTTCTATGTTTGCAACTGTGATACAGTTTCATGAATTTTTTTTTCAATAGTGTTTGCTTGGGAGGCTTATGAGAAAGGTTCAGAGGTTCATCTCCAAGCTGATCCTACGAAACTTGAAGTCCTTCACCAATCATTCAAGGTTAAGAAAGAAGAGTTTGAGAAACAACAGAAAGGGAGCATATTAGAAAAGGTACAACACCACTAACTTTCAGATTGTATAGCCTCATGAAAGTTTCATCTTTTAAAGTTTACAAATTAGACTTGGCACTTTTTTCAGTTAAATTTAATAGAAGGTAATATGCATCTGGATAACTTTGAGTGCATTCTTCTGAAAAGTCATCAGGTTCCTCATCGACATGGAAATTTTTAGGTTGCATCTCCCTCCCTCCCTGCTTAATCAGAACATGACAGCGCCAGCAGAAAATATCCCAGACTCTTTTCGTACCTGTAAGGGTAATAATGTCAAACAAACCTAAACTACTCATCTAACCTGATGCTGTGTGACTGGCAGAGTTGTTGCATTAAAAGAAAAAATGAAGTGATAAATACATTATATACCTCTGAGACTTTGTTGTTTATTGCTTTTTTTTGGGAAGTACCATTTTTGTGCTAAATTGAAATCTCAGCTCATAACAGTGCAAGTTGACTGAGGCAAATGTTTCCCACAAACTGTTCCTGCAGTTAGGGTAAACTGCAAGAGCAACTCTGAGTTCATTGATTTAAAAATGCTGCCTTGAAGCTCACTGGTGTTATTTTCTTGTCTATTAAATTCTCCTTAATAACTTTAATCTTCTCTCATCCAGCAGTGGCGGGGTGAAAAGTATTTCAATATGTTTCCTAATTCTTCAGTGTGTCTAGTTAACGCACTGGTTAACTAATAACTAAAAAAAAATCAAAGTTTGTCACATGGTTTGGGATATTTAGTATCATGATTTTAATCAAACAAAATTAATAACCGCTTAAACAGCATTCAGTGGCTCTTCTAAGATCTGACTTCAACAGCTCAGATATTACTTCGGGCCATTAATTACAAGAGCAAAGTCACTGTGACTCATGGACTTTGACTTTGAGTGCTCTTCAAGGAGAAAGTGAGGACTGCAGATGCTGGAGATCAGAGCTGAAAATGTGTTGCTGGAAAAGTGCAGCAGGTCAGGCAGCATCCGAGGAACAGGAGAAGGGCTTATGCCCGAAACGTCAATTTCTCCTGTTCCTTGGATGCTGCCTGACCTGCACTTTGCCAGCAACACATTTTGAGCTTTCAGTGCTCTTGCCAGAAATGACAAAATCACCATTAATTCTGGAGAGAACATTGTACTGGATATATTTTATTGTAATAGCTAATGTAAATGTATTGTTTTCAAGGTCCTATTTCGTAACTTCAGAAAGGCAAAAGCAATAACTTTTTGATGTCATTTGCTTGAAGGATTTTTTGAGTCTGCTCCACCATTCAATCATGGCCAATACGTGTCTCAATCCTAACCTTTGATCACCTTGATACTCAAGAGCCTCTCTATCTCAGTCTTAAACATACTGAATGACCAGGCCTCCACAACCTTCTGTGGCAAAGAATTCCATTGAATCACTACTCTCTGGCTGAAGAAGTTTCTCCTAATCTCCATTCTAAAAGACCTTTCCTTGACTTTAAGGCTATGCCCTTGTCTCCTACCAATGGCAACATCTTCCCAAGATCTATTCTGTCCAGGCCATTCAGTATTCTGTATGTTTCAATTAGATCCCTCCTTGTCCTTCTAAACTCCATTGAGTATAAACCCAGAGTCCTCAAACGTTCCTCATATGTTAAGTTTTTCATTCCTGAAATCATTCTCGTGAACCTCTTCTGAAAACACTCCAGGGCCAGTACACCTTTGAGGTATGGGCCCAAAATTGCGCACAAAACTCTAAATGCAGTCTGACACGAGGAAGGAGCTGGCCAGAGTTGATTGGAAGAGGAACCTAGAAGGGAAGATGGTAGAGCAGCTTCTGGAGTAATTCAAGAGGCACAGCAGAAATTCATCCCAAGGAAGATGAAACTTGCTAAGGGGAGGATTGAGGCTGACAATGCAGGTCTGGGCAATAGACAAAGTATACAATGTGGTGAAGATTATTGGGAAGCCTTCAAAACCCAGCAGAGACTAATTAAAAAAGCAATAAGTGGGAAAAGGTAAAATATGAAAGTAAGCTTGCTAATAACATAAAAGGCTGCAAGAGTTAGTTTTAGATATCTAAAGGATAAAAGACACAAGAGTGGACATCAAACTGCTAGAAAATTAGACTGGAGTTGTTGTAATGGGGAACAAAGAAATTGCGGAGGAATTGAGTAGGTACTTTGCATCAGTTTTCAAAATGGAAGACCAGCAATATACCAGAAATTCAAGAGCGTTGTGGTGTAGAGGTAAGAAGAAGGTGCTGGGGAAGCTGGAAGGTCTGAAAGTGGATAAATCACTTGGACCAGATGGACCATACCCCAGAGTTGTGAAGGAGATATGAGGAGATTGTGGGGGCATTGGTGGTGATCCTTCAGGAATCATAGAGTCAGGGAGGGTCCCAGAAGGCTGGAAAATAGCTAATTTAACACACCTGCTTATGAAGAGAAGGAAGCAAAAGGCAGGAAGCTATAGGCCAGTTAGCCTGATCACAGTCGCTGTTAAGATTTTAATGTCCATTATTACTGAGAGCAGTTTTGGACCCTGTATTGAACAAAGGATGTGCTGCTTTGGAAGCGATCCAGATGAGATTTACAAAAATGATCCTGGTGTCATATGAGGAACTGAGTCTGTACTCAGTGGAGTTTAGAAGGATTGGGGGGTGTGGGGGTGGAGATGTTCTGATTGAAACTTACAAAATACTGAGAGGTCTGGATAGAGTGGATGTGGAGAAGATACTTCAACTAGTAGGAAAGACTAGGATCCAAGGGCATAACCTGGGAGTGAAAGACTACTCTTTAGAACTGAGATGAGGAAGAATTTCTTCAGCCAGAGAATGGTTAATCTCTAGAACTGATGGCCTACACAGCCTTCTGTGACAAAGTTAGTGAGTGTCTTTAAGACATTGATGGGTTCTTGAGAAGTAATGGGATCAAGGGTTACATGCAGAAGACAGGAGAATGGGGTTAACTAACATAGCAACTATGACTGAATGGTGGAGCAGACTCAGTGGGCCGAATGGTCTAATCCTGCTTCTCTATGTTGTGGTCTGCCAGATCCAGCCAAACCCCCAAATATTCCCTTGACTAGTTCCCTTTGAAGTTGAAAGGTTTGGTTCAAAACTGACCCTTTTGAACCATGAGACAAGCGTGAATTAGAGTAGATAAAAGGCTAAGGCAGAGCTGTCATTCAAATATTCTCATACACTATCATTTCCTTTTGTAGGTTGTTTTCCATTTGATCATTCTTGACTACACTTCCTTCTAATACCATTGTTTGTTGTCATCACTCCTCCTGTACTTTGTTTCTACATGACCTCTTGCCATCTCTTAAGATATGTTTGTAAATTACTTGTCTAATTCTCTCTTTTTTACGTTTGGAGCTTTTCATTGTAATTGCTCATTTATATGCCAATCCATTGAACACCAAATTTTAAATCAAAGTCCTATGTTAGATGCTTTTTGTGTTATCATTTATTAATGTAGTTCTGTTGGTTTAGAGTCAGTAAAACAGCAGTTTGTTTAAATATATATTTGCAGAGAGGCTCTGCAAATTCTCAGTCTTTAAACTGGAATCTAAATGTTCAAACATAGTTTAGATTGTTAATCCTATTCATTATGATATGATCTTCAGTAAATTCAGTCTGTCCATTGCTGCAGTCCCTAATTAGCAGGTTAAAAATAGGACCGGGATGCATGATTGCTTGAGTAGCTGAAGGCTAGAAGTCACAGTATTGTTTATGTAATGTCAATGAGCATCCATTGTAGCGCAAATCACTCTTCCATCAATTTGTTTCTGTCCATTAGTTAAAGTTTTAACCCATTCTAAACATGTTTGGGCCTGAGTACTGCAATACATTAGGTTTTTTCTTTGTACCTTGTGTTAATCCATTCACTAACAGATTTATCATTAGTTCATGAATGGCAGGCTGTGTCAAAGAATCATTTAGCTTATGCTGTTGGGCTCTAACATTACCATTGCCCATTGCATTTTTTTCTGAAATGGGGAAAATATTCAAGTTAGAATTTGCTGAATCTTGGTGAACCTGTACTTGTTTGACCTGTATTGAAATTAATATGCATGAGAATAATCATATGATCAGATTAATTGTTAAAAGCTGCTTTGGACCATTGTTCATCTCTCCTAATCTGATTACGCAATACTTGCTGATATTTAATAAAATCACCATTTTTTGTGCAGTATGGAGGTCAGGAGCATCTAAATGTTCCACCACGTGAACTGCTGCTAGCTCAAACAGAGGATTATGTGGAATATTCAAGACATGGTGCTGTCTTAAAAGGCCAAGAGAAAGCAGTTGTACGTTCGAAGTATGAAGAGGATGTCCTGATTGGTAACCACACAGTAAGTGAATGAGTTTTGGTTAAAATAATTCTACGTACTTTGATCTTTTGATCTTAGAAATTTCTGATTAATGTTAACAGTTCTTTTAAAGATTAATGTGATGGAATTTGTATTTCATTATCAATCAGCGCTGCTGCTTCTGTCCCCATATCTCATCTTGGTATCTCAATGCCTCACACAACTGCACCTTGCTCCCCATTTAGACCTGTCCTTGCCTGGTACTGCTTTATTTCCCACTTAACTGGAAGTTCTTCATCAGGATTCTGGTCTTGGCAAACCCCATGCAATATCGAAGATTAGTTATACTGAGAAGAAAAGAAACTTGCATTCATGTTGAATTTTGACCTCATGATGTTGTAGAGGTCTATAGCACAGAAAAAGGCCCATCATCCCATCAAGCCTGCGTCGGTCAAAAACAACCACCTCACGTTTTTAATTCCACTTTCTAGCACTTGGCCCATAGCCTTGTATGCCTTCACATTGCAAATGTATATTTTAAATTCTGATTAAACATCTGATTAGAGGTTTCTGCCTCTAATACTCTTTTATAGGCAGTAAGTTCAAGATTCCCATCACCCTCTGGGTGAAAAATGTTTTCCTCACATCCCCTCTAAACGTCCTGCACCTTAATGTTAATTCTGTACCCCTGGTCATTGATCCCTCCATCTATATGGATTTCAGTAAGATGTTCGACAAGGTTTCTTCCTATCTACGATGTCTGTGGCGCTCATTTAATTTAAATATCTCAACCATGGATTTCCCTCCCCCCAGATGATAATTTGGTCAATCTCCTTTAGCATTCTGTCTAGTGCAATCATATCTTCCTATAAGGTCAGTTTCAGAACTGCATACACATAATTTGTTGTGGCCTCACAATTCCTTTTTATACAGGTCTGGCAATATCTCCCTTCTCTTGAACTCTCTCAGCCTTGACTAATAAAGGCATGTATCTCCTCTGTCTTTCTAAATGCACTATCTACCTGTCCTCGTTCAAGAGAGCAGCTTACTACCATCTCTTGAGGATAATGAGGTATTAGCTCAAATGCAAGGCAGCTAGTGATGCCTGCACCTTTTTATATGAAAAAGAACAAAAGGTGTCCACATTAAATTTATAAATTATATACTGTTGTTTGAGATGAAGGTTAATGTTGATGGGCATGTGAAGTAGATCACCTGTTTAAGTGCGGTGTATTAGACAATTCATAGTGAGGGATAGAAATATCAACAAGAATTTGATATAGGATAAGAAGTCCATTGAAGAACCTTTTCATGGTTCAATGGGGAAGGGTTCAGAAATAGAGTGGACACAACATTTCTTGGAAAAAGTCCGTTTTATTCTCCTGATGTCTTCATCTCTATCACATCTGTTCTGATGATGCATCTTTCCATATTAATACTTCTGATATGTCATTCCTTTTTCTCAACAAAAGATTTATCTTCACTGTAGTTAATAGGATTTTTGTCTGTTTTTACCTCATTTCCCTCCTCTCTACTTAGTGCTTCTTCCTTCAGAAATGCAAGTGGATTTCCTTTGTGCTCAACTTCGACGTAATCAGCCTGAGTACTCAACAGATCATCCTCTGGCATTTTAACCACCTTGAGAGGCACACCACAAACAAATAGGGACTCTGGTCTGAAAAGCAACCCTTCATCACCACCCTCTGTCTTCTACATGCAAGCCAGTTCTATATCCAAATGGCTCCTTCTCCCTATAATCCATATGATCTAACCTTGCTAATCAGTCTACCATGGTGAACCTTGTCAAACGTCTTACTGAAATCCATATAGATCACGTCCACCACATTGTCCTCATCAATCCTCTTTGTTACTTCTTCAAAAAAAAACTTAGTGGGGGATGATTTCCTATGCACAAAGCCATGTTGACTATCCCTAATCAGTTCTTGCCTAACCAAATAAACATAGATCTTGCCCCTCAGGGTTCCCTCCAACAACTTGCCCACCACCAATATCAGGCTCACCAGTCTCTAGTTCCCTGGCTTTTCCTTGCTACCTTTCTTAAATAATAGCACCATGTTAGCCAACTTCCAGTCTGCTGGCACCTCACCGATGACTATCGATGGTCAAAATATCTCAGCAAAGGGCCCAGCAATCACTTCGCTAGGTTTCCAGAACCTTGGAATGCAGATTCATATTTCCTTCAAAATGGAGTTGTAGGTAGATAGGAGAGTGAAGAAGGTGTTTGGTATGCTTTCCTTTTTTGGTTAGAGCATTGAGTACAGGAGTTTGGGAAGTCATGTTGCTGCTGTATAGGACATGGGTTAGGCCACTATTGGAATATTGTGTGTAATTCTGAACTCCCTCCTGTAGGAAATATGTTGTGAAACTTGAAAGGGTTCAGAAAAGATGTTGCCAATGGTGGAAGGTTTGCGCTATAAGGAGAGGCTGAATAGACTTGGGACTGTTTTCCCTGGAGTGTTGGAAGTTGAGGGGTGACCTGTGAGAGGTTTATAAAATCATGAGGGACATGGATAGGGTAAATAGACAAGGTCTTTTCCCTGGGGTGGGAAAACTTAGAGGCCATAGATTTTAGGGTGAGAGGTGAAAGATTTACAAGGGACCTTGCAGGGGGTGATGCATGTGTGGAATGAGCTGCCAGAGAAAGTGGTGGAGGCTGGTACAATTGCAACATTTAAAAGGCATCTGGATGAGTATATGAATAGGAAGGGTTTAGGGCGATATGGGCCAAGTGCTAGCAAAAGGGATGAGATTAATTTAGAATATCTGTTTAGCATGGATGAGTTGGACCGAAGGGTCTGTTTCCATGCTGTATGACTCTATAAATACATGTGTCTCTGTTCCCTTTCTGAAGGGATTATTACCTTCACTGACAGTCCACACCTGAAATCCAACCCCAATATCATCCCTCCTTCCTTTGGCACTTTCAATGGAATTGCAAAATGCAAACTTTTTATCACATCCTTTTCATTCCATCCAAGTTTCTAGACTCCTCTTCATTGTTAACATTCTAATTAGGGTACTGTATTCTCTGCTTACAATGCAGTCTGCTGTGCAGTGAGGCAGCTGGATACAGATTATGTAACTGCTTTATAGAATACCTCTATTTAGTTTACAAGGGTGACGCTGAGCCTGTGATTTTAATTCTCTATCTTGTTCTTACTCTGACTCTTCCATCCTTAGCCTTGTACACTTTTTTCAAAAGAAGTTCAACACAAGCTCGAAGAGCTGCATTTCATCTCTCAATTGGACACTTCACAGCCTTAGGATCTCAATATTTGAGTTCAGCAAGCTGAGACTGAAACCTCTGCATTTTAGTCTCAGCTTATTTTTCATAGAACAGTATAGCACAGTATAGGCCCTCAATGTTGTGCTGACCTTTTATCCAACTCTAAGATCAAACTATCCTATATACCTGTCATTTTACTATCATCCACATACCTATCCAAGAATCACTTGAATGTCCCTAAAATATCTGACTTTACTACCACTGCTGGCAGTGTATTTCCACTCTGTGTAAAGAACCTACCTCTGACAACTCTCCTAAACTTTCCTCCAGTCACCTGACATTATGCCCCCTTGTGATAGACTTTTCCCCATGGCAGAAATGGCTGAGTATTCACCCTATCTGTGCCTCTCGTCATCTTATAGACCTCTATCAAGTTATCTCTCATTCATCATCGCTCCACTGAGAAAAGCCCTAGCTCCCTCAACCTTTCTTCATAAGACATGCCCTCCAGTACAGGCAGCATCCTTGTAAATCTCCTTTGCACCCTCTCTAAAGCTTCCACATCCTTATAATGAGGTGTCCAGAATGGGACACAATAATCCAAGTGTGGTCTTACCAGGGCTGTCTCGAGCTGCAGACTCGCAGCTCTTAAACTCAGTCCCCCTGCTAATGAAAGCCAACACACGGTATGCCTTCTTAACATCCATTTCAATATGGCAACTATGAGGGATCTATGGACATGGACCCCAAGATCCATCTGTTCTTCCACACTGCTAAGAATCCTGTCTTTAATAGTGTATTCTGTATTCAAATTCAACCTTTCAAAATGAATTACTTCTCACTTTTCAAGGTTGAACTTCATCTGCTACTTATCAGCCCAGTTCTGTATCCTGTCACTGTTCAATTGCAACCTACACAGCCCTCCACACTATCCACCATCCACCAACTTTTGTGTTATCAGTAAACTTACTAACCCACTCTTCCACTTCCACTTCTTCATCCAAGTAATTTATAAAAATCACCAAGAGCAGAGGTCCTAGGACAGATCCCTGCGAAACACCACTGGTCACTGAGCTCAAGGCTAAATACTTTCCATCCACTCCTACCCTATGTCTTCTATAGGCCAGCCAATTCTGTATCCACACAGCCTAATTTATGTGTATCCCATGCTGCCTCACTTGCTGAATGAGCCTACAATGGGGAAGCTTATCAAATGCTTTATTATAATCCATGCACACCACATCCAGTGCTCTACTTTCATCAGTGTGTTTTGTCACCTCCTCAAAGAATTCAGTAAGACATGTGAGGCATGACCTGCCCCTCTCAAAGCCATGCTGTCTATCTCTAATCAAACTATGGTTTTCCAAGTAATCACAAATCCTGTCTCTCCGAATCCTCTCTGATTAATTTACCCACCACAGACATGAGGCTGAGTGACTGGTCTGTAGTTCCCAGAATTCTATCCCCTCTCTTGAACAAGGGAATAACGCCATCTGGCACTACTCTAGTGGACAGTGAAGACACAAAGATCAGTGCCAAAGACGCAGCAATCTCTTCCCTCACTTCCAATAGAAACCTTGGGTATATCCTATCTAGCCAGGGGACTTACCCTTATGTTTTTCAAAATTTTCAGTGCATCATCCTCCTTGACATTAACCCATTCAAGTACATAGCCTGTTTCATGCTGAGCTCACAAATTTCAAGGTCCCACTCCATAGTGAATATTGAAGCAAGGACTTCCCCCTACCACCTATGACTCCAAGCACAAGTTCTCTCCACTATCCCTGATGGGCCCTACCCTCACTCTGGCTACCTGTTGTTCCTCACATAAGTGTAGAATGTCTTAAGGAAAACCCTAATCCTGCCCACTAAAGCATTTTCATGTCCCCTTCAGGCTGTCGTAAATCCATTGTTCAGTTCCCTCCTGGCTGAATTGTAACCCTCTGAAGCCCTGAATGATCTTTTCCTCCTCAACTTTAAGTAAGCTTCCTCCTTCCTCTTGACCAGATGTTCCACATCCCTTTATTACCTGACGTTCCTTTACCCTACCATCAGTGGGACAAACCTATCTAGCACTATCAGCAAGTGCTTCCTGAACAACTTCCACATTTCTATTATACACTCCTGAGAATATCTGTTCCCAATTTAGGTGCTCCATTCCTGCCTATTAGCATTGTAATTTCCCCCTCCCCCAATTTAAATACTTTCCCATACTGTCTGTGCTCCACAACTACAGTAAAGGTCGGGGAGTTGTGATCACTATCACCGAAATGCTCTCCCACCGAGAGATCTGACACCTGGCCTGGTTCACTGCCGAGCAGCAAATTCAATATGGCCTCACCTCTAGTCAGCCTATCTACATATTGTATCAGGAATCCTTCCTGGACACATCTGACAAAAACTGCTCCATCCGAACTATTTGAATATTAGGGAAGTTCAAGTCACCCGTTACAACAAACCTGTTACTTCTGCATCTTTCCAAAATCTGCCTCCCAATTTGTTCCTCTGTATCTCTTGTTACTGGGAGGTCTGTCGAAAACTCTCAATGTGACTGCTCCTTTCCTGTTTCTTTCTTCCACCCACACTGTACTATCCCTTATTAGCAATGCCACTCCCCCACCTCTTTTACCTCCCCTTCTATTCCTTTTGAAGCATTTAAACCCTGGAACATCCAATGACCATTCTTCCTACTGTGGTATCCAAGTCTCCATAATGGCCACAACCTCATAGTTCCGAGTACAGAAGTTCCAACTTCTGGCTGCTCTCCCTCCCCCTTAAGAATCCTGTAGACTCGATCCAAGACGTCCCTGACCTGGCAGCTGGGAGGCAACATACCATCCAGGAGTCTCGTTCGCCACCACAGAATCTCCTGTCCGTTCCTCTTCCTGGCAGCCCCCGGTCTGTGCTCTCATCACTCCCGCTACTGCAATGAGACTGCTGATTCACGAGGCAAGTATTTACCAGGAAAGGTTTGCCTTCCTGGCAGTACCCTGTTCGGTGCTGTCACCACCCCTGCTGCTGCAGTGGAGATGCCTCTTTTCAGGTGGTAGTTGTTCGTTGTTCTGCCATCAACACTTCCACAAGACATTTCTTTTACATGTAACATTATCACTCTGTCTAGTCTTACACCACCAACCCTTTTTTCATTTAATCTCTTCTGTCTTAAAACCTACACAGACCTTCAATGTTGTTCTTTTTACCATCGACCCCTCTCCTTCGACTTACTAAATTGGATGAAAAATCATCAACCTGAAATGTTAACTCGGTTTCTCCCACTAAAAGTGCAGCTGGACCTGCTTACTGTTTTCAGATTTTTAATTTTAGATTTGCAGAATCAGCAGTGTTTTCCTTTTGTTTGTATGCATAGGACTATATTTGTTTGGTCCATTTATTTTCTTTTTGTAGTATCAGAGAAGTGTTACTTCCACTTCAAATTAATCAATGTTTTTCCAAAATAATTTTTAGTATTACAGCAGTGACGAAATTGTCATGTTTGGCTGTTATGGGAAGGTAATAAATATCAGATTGTGCACCCAGTTGGTAAGTCCAAAACTTATGTAAGAAGCTGCCTATTAGCTCAAAAAGTCTCTCAATTTTTGAACTTCTCTGTTAACATAGTACATGTTACTTTCTTAAATTAGCTTTGAATATATCTCTATAAATTTGTAATTCTAATGCAATGTAATGAGTTTTCAAATCTTTTAGTTGCAGATGCTTTATTTTGTAGACATTTGTTTTCATTTGATATTTTACTTGTGTTATTTTTCAGGCTGTTTGGGGCTCCTACTGGAAGGAAGGGAAATGGGGATATAAGTGTTGTCACTCATTTATCAAAACATCCTATTGTACAGGAGAAGCAGGAAAACAGATTGTTGTAAGTACTGAAATTCTTCAGACTTGTCAATGTTTCATTATCTTCACAAAATTATGTAATTTTTCAGCAGTTCGAATGCAATCTTGTGCACTTCTAATTTATTTTTAATTATTCAAGTCAATAAGCTATTTAGTTCCTATTTAAGCTGGAATTGCATCTTCATACATGGATTCAAAATTTAATCTTTGATGTATATTTCATCATTCTGCTGACTTCAGCTTTGTAAATGGTAGAAGAGGTTTAATAGGTTTGGAAGTGAGCCACTCGTTGCAAGCTAACCATGATCCACTCCATTCCTGAAACCATAGAGTTAATGTGGACAGTCCAGATAAGCTTCTAGTATAGAAAATGCTAATAGTTATGCCATTTAAGTCAAGAAATGATTAAGCTTTCTCTTGTTTGAACTGATCATTATCAGCCACTTTAAGCTTAAACCTGAATGCTATCTAGATCCTGCTGTCGTCTGATATAGGGCACTTCTTTATCTAAGGAATTCCGAATGGAGTTGAACATGATTTATTAAGTGAAGACCTGCATTGACATTATGACAGAGAAAGATGACATAATAAAACCAATAGTTGAAGTAAACTGAAGTTGTAAGTTCATACCTTAGGTACATAGAGAGTTTTAGGGTTCTACTGAAGTGCAGAAGCTAAAAGTACATATAATAAAGATAAACTGAAACTTTAATGATAAAACATTAATTTTAGATTTTAAATTAATGTTATTTTCTGATTCTGTTGAAAGGTCTACAAATGATCAATTAGCATGTATTAATGGCGGTGGTAGTGGCCTGGTGCTAATGTTATTGGAGTAATAATCCAGAATTCATAACATGGTAGATGGGGAAATTTGAATTCAAAACAAAACCTGCATTTAAAGCTTAATCTAATGGCAACCATGTCACCATTGTCAATTGTTGTAAAAGCTATCTGGCTCACGAATACCCTTTAGGGTTAGAAATCTGCCAACTTTACCTAGTCAGATTGACATGTGACTCCAAACGTGCAGTTAGAGATGGGCATCTTGTTAATGACTTTTTAAAAATCACTCTTGGTTCTGATGGACTGCTGTACTCACAATATTGTCTATTTATTTCATCATAGATGAATTATTGAATGGTAGATTCAAAGCTAGATTTCAATCTTTATCAATATTTTGCTCTTTTCTTTCTCATTTAGGTGGAGGATCAATCAGAACTTCTAAATGAGATCCCCAGTTCTATCCAGGAAGTACATGAGAGCATACCAAAAACTTTAGTGGAGGCAAGTACCACTTTCACATAAAAACCAAAAGAACCGCAGATGTTGTAAATCAGAAACAGAAATTACTGGAAAAGCATCTGTGGAGAGAAATCAGAATTAATGTTTAAGGTCGGGTGACCCTCAAAAACTCGGTCAAGAGATGATTAAGCTTTCTTTTGATTGAACTGAACAGAGTTCTGAGGAAGGGTCACTTGACCTGAAACATTAACCCTGATTTCTCACCATAGATGTGACCAAACCTGTTGAGCTTTTTGCAGCAGTTTCTGTTTTTATTAGCATTTTTGCATGACACTTTATCCAAATATAGTAGAAAGCTTTAGAAACCTCAGTTTTGTTTTATTATACAACTACTTGAATATTCAAGTAACTGTTTGAATTTCTGAATTTCTACATAATTTCCCTTGTTTTTAATACTGGCTGATAATGTTTGAATACTCAGCAGCAGGTTCATGACTTCCAGTGGTATCTTTGCAGGGCTGTCTCAAAGAAATGCTGCCTCCCAGCTGAGTATTTGATTTTATTCATCTTCTGTTAGGTGCAAATCAAGTTTTCCAAGCAGTGCAAATTGTTTTTTTTCGCCATTTGCAGAGCTTTATGATGTTATAACATAAAGTGAGGTACTGGTTAACTCACTTGACTAAGTGGCTAATGTGTGATTCAGAATAATGGCAGCAATATGGGAGTAGGCTTCCATTGTGGTTGAGGTATATTTGGAACTCCTGTTCACTCTGCATCCCATTCAGTGACCTTCAAATAATTAAATAAGTCACCTCGTGACAAAGATGATGTCCATGTGATATTTAATCTGGTAGAAGGACACCCTCTGAATCAAACATTTACTTGAATAGTGTTATCCTAAATAGAGTTTGGCCCTTCGGCAGACCAAGTTAGATCATTATGTAGGACTCGCATAATTAATAAGCTTGCAACATTCGCAGATACAATCTGACCATGACTATAGACGCTCTTAGATCTTGTTAACTGAAACCTATTTGGTGTTTGTGGCGCTTGAAGAGGAAATAAAATAAACTTGAGCATCAGGGCACATTTCTATTTCTTGTGCAGTATGAAACACAGCAAGTGTTGCAACAAGTCAGTGACCAACATATGAACTTTAAAAGGAATTGGCTTTTTGTTTTATTCGTTTGTGGAACGTGTGTTGCTGGCTGGCTAGCATTTATTGCTCATCCCTAGTTGCCCATGAGAAGGTAGTCGTGCGATGCCTTCTTGAACCACTGCAGTCCATTTGTTGTAGGTCAGTGAAGGAATTCCAGGAAGGGAATGGTGATATATTTCCAACTCAGGGTAGTTTGTGACTTGAAAGAGAACTTGCAGGTGGTGGTGTTCCCATGTATCTTGAACTTCTGGATAGATATGCTTGTGGGTTTAGAAGGTGCTGTCTAAGGATCTTTGGTAAATCTCTGCAGTGCATCTTGTGGATGAACTGCAATGGTAGAGGGAGTGGGTGTTTATAGATGTGTTGCCAGTCCAGAGGGCTACTTTGTCCTGGATGGGGTCAAGTTTCTTGAGTGTTATTAGAGTTGCATCTTTGCAGGCTAGTGGGAAGTTTTCCATCATATTCCTGATTCATCCCTTGTAGATGATGGACAGGCTTTAGAGAGTCAAGTGATGAATTACTCACCATAGTATTCCTAGCCTCTACTTTCTCTTGCAGTTGCTATACTTGTGTGACAAATTCAGTTGAGTTTCTTGTCAATGGTAACCCAAAAGTTGTTGATAGTAGGGGATTTCGAGATGGTGACACTATTGAATGCCAAGGAGCAGTCGTTACGTTATCTGTTATTCGACATAATCATTGCCTGGCATTTGTGTGGCATGAATGTTACTTGCCACTCATCAGTCCAGGCCTGGATATTGTCCAGATTTTGAACATGCAGATACTGCTTCAGTATCTGAGGAATCAGGAATGATGCTGAACGTTATGCAATTATCAGTTATGCAATTATCTCACTTCCAACCTTATGATGGAGGGTAGGTCATTGATGAGGCAGCTGAAAATGTTTGGGTTTTGGACTCTAACCTGTGGAACTCGTGAAGTGATGTACTGGAGTTGAGATAACGGACCTCCGACAACTACAGCCATTTCCTATGTACCAGATACGACTTCAACCAGCAGAGAATTTGCTCCAATTCTCATTGATTCCAGTTACGCTAGGGCTTATTGATGCCACAGGTTGATCGAATGCAGCCTTAATGTCAAGGACTATCACTCTTGCCATGCCTCTGGAATTCAGCTCTTTTGTCCATGTTTGTACAAAGGCTGTTATGAGGTCAGGAGCTGAGTAGCCCATGCACAACCCAACCTGAGCATCACTGAGCAGCTCATTGCTGAGCAGGTGCTGCTGGACAGCACTGTTGATGACACCTTCTGATGATTGAGAGGAGACTGATGGAATGATGATTGGCCAGGTTGGATTTGTCCAGTTTTTTGTGTACAGGACAGACCTTGGCAATTCTCCCCGTTGTCTGGTGATGCCAATATTGTAGCTGTACTGGAAGATTTTGACCAGAGGAGCAGTAAGTTCTGGGTCACATGTCTTCAGTACTATTGCCAGAATGTTGTCAGGGCCCATAGCCTTTTCACTACCCAGTGTCTCCAACTGTTTCTTGATATCATGTGGAATTAATCACATTGGCTGAAGACTATGATCCACTGAGATCCACTAGAGGAGGCCAAGATGGATCATTCATTGGACACTTCTGGCTGAAAATTGCTGAGAATGCTTTAGCCTTATTTTTTGCACTGACGTATAGGGCTCTTGCATCATTGAGGATGGGAATATTTGTGATTTTGTTTAATTGTTCACCACTGTTCATAACAAAATGTGGCAGGACTGCAGAATTGGTTGAGAGATTATTTAGCTCTGTCTATTACTTGCTGCTTATGCTATTTGGCACTCAAATGATCTTGTTTGGTAGCTTCACTGGATAGACATCTGCTACTCCTGGCATGCCCTCTTGCACTCTCCATAAAACCAGAGGGTCCCCAATTTACAAGCATCTGACTTACAAACAGTCATACTTATTAACATAATCCTATACATGGTTGTAATTTTAGAGACCTAACATACAAAGGATTCCAGTACTTATGAGCAGCTGTTTTCCATTGTCCTGCACTGTGTTCTGACTTGCAAATAATTAACTTGGAGTCATAAAGTCATACAGCACAGAATCAGACCCTTCGGTATAAGTTGTCCATGATGACCAGGTATCCTAAACTGAACGGGTCCCGTTTGCCACAATTGGCCCATATCCCTCTAAACCTTTCCTATTGATGTACCTGTCCAAATGCCTTTTAAATATTGTAATTGTACAAGCCTGTATCAGTTGCTGTGGCAGCATATTCCATGCACTCATCACCCCCTGTGTGAAAAGTTGTCCCTCAGGTTCCTTTTATATTTCTCCCCTCTCAGCTTAAATCTATGCTCTCTAATTTTGGACTCCCCTATTCTTGGAAAAATACCTTTGACTGTTCATCTTATCCAAGACCCTCATGATTTTATAAACATTTATAATGTCACCTCTCAGCCTTTGACATTTCAGGGGAAAAACAGTCCCAGACTATCCAGTCTCTCCTGACAACTCAAACCCTCCAGTCCCAGTAACATCCTTGTCATTTTTTTCCTGTACCCTTTCTAGTTTAACAGCATCCTCCCTATAGCAGGGCAACTAGAATTGTAATATAGCAGTTACAGATGATAAACTGCATATGCTTAATTTCAGACTCTTTCTTCTACTTTTTGTTCCCAAACAAATAAAACATGACTGAGAGGCATAGAGACCGTCAGCATGGAGACAGGCCCTCTGGCCCATGCCAACCAAAATGTCCATCCACACTAACCCCATTTCCCTGCACTTGGCCCATATCCTTCCAACCCTTTCCTATCCATGTATTTGTCCAAATGCCTTTTAAATGTTGTTAATGTACCCACCTCAACCACTTCCACTGGCAGCTTATTTCATATAGAGTGTATTCACCCTATCTGTGCCTCTCATGATCTTATACACTGCTATAAGACTCCCCCATTGGTCTCCTATGCTGTAAAGAAAAAACTCCAAGCTTGTCCAACCTCTCCCTATAGCTCCGATCATTGAGTCCAAACAACATCCTTGTAAATTTCTTCAGCACTCTTTCCAGTTTCATAACATCCTTCCTATAGCAAGGTGACCAAATCTGAATACAATACTCATCAACATCCTGTACAACTACAATATCACTTCCCAACTTCTATACTCAGTGCCCTGACTGAAGGCCAGCGTGCCAAAAGCTGCCGTCACTGCCCTGTCTTCCTGTGAGTCCACTTTCGAAGAACTATGCACCTGAATTCCAAGATCCCTCAGTTCCACTACATCACTTAAGGCCCCACCATGAAACTCCTACCTTGATTTGGCTTTCTAAAAGCAAGACCTAAGACATGTATATTAAATTCCATTTGCCATTTCTCAGCCGACTTCCCGAGTTGATCAAGGTCCTTCCTCAGTCCATGATACTACCTATTTTAGTGTCATCTGCAAACTTTCTAATCATGCCTTGTACATTTTCATCCAAATTATTGATATAGATAATAAACAGTAATGGGCCCAGCACCAATCCCTGAGGCACTCCAGTAGTCACAGGACTCAGTTTGACAAGCAGCCTTCCATTACCCTTTGCTTCCTATCATCAAGCCAATTGTGTATCCAATTTGGCAGCTTGCTGTGGAGTCCATGCGATCTAACCTTCCAGAGCAGCCTATCGTGTGGAACCATATCAAAGGCTTTATGGAAATACATATAGATTATATTTACTGCCCTGTCTTTATCAACCTTCCTGGTCACTTCATCAAAGAACTCTTAACAAATGTATGAGGCATGATCTCCCATGCACAAAGCCATGCTGACTGTTCCTAATCAAACCCTGTCTTTCCAAATGCATGGACATCTTATCTCTCAGAATATTCTCAAGTAACTTGCCTACCACAGATGTTAGCCTCACTGATCTATGTAGTTCATTGTGCAGCCATTGGTATATTGATTACGTCTGTGCGTGACCGCTTCTATTCCATATTTATAAAATAAAATTTATTATCTATCAGAAGCCCTAGCAATAGGGGTCTTTAACTGACTACAGTTCAAATAGGCTACCCTTGCATTTTGTAAAGAAAGCATTAGTTGTTCCATATAGTTGTATTTAATTGTAGTTTATCTCAAATAATACATGTGGCATAAAAATATTTTTCATTGCAGCCCCTCTTGAATAAGGGCACAACATTCACTACCCTTCAGTCTTCTGGGACCTCACCTGTGGCTAACAGTGATGTAAAAATATCAGTCAGGGCCCCCTTATTTTATTTTGTTCCATTTTAATTGACCAATCTCAATTTTTTTATGCATTGAAAGAAGTGCAGATGCTGTAAATCAGAAACCAAAACAGAATTTGCTGGAAAAGCTCAGCAGATCTGGCAGCATCTGTGAAGTGAAATCAAAGTTTGGGTCTAGTGACACTTCCTCAGAACTCAATTTTTTATAAACTAATTGTATTCTCCAACAATGCCATTTAATAGTGTGTTGCCAAAGGTCAATGAAGCTTAAACTTCCTTTCGTGTGGTGAAATGTCTCCAGTTTATTCCGTTGCCTCCACTGTAAGTTCCCCCCCCCCCTCCAAAATGTGCAATATCTACCTATCAAAATTTAATGTCTAGTTAATATTTACCATTATCTTTTGCCAGGAGTAAAGAATACATGCTTTTGAGCTCAAACCTTTTCTGGCGGTACCACAATGTAAAGCTCACCCAGGAAGCATCCTTGTGAATGGACTTCAGATTAGAACCCATTTGCAATCTGGCAACTGCTTGTATTAATTATTTATAACATCGGTTTGTTTGTTATAGATTCATAAAGAAAAACTTAAAGAAAGCAATAAGAAAAAAAAGAAACATAGAAAAAGTCATGATTCAGACAGTGAAGATGAAGAAGCAAAGAAGCAAGAAAAGCTGAAAAAGGTGAGTTATATTCCAGCTTTTCTTGACTTTTCAGAGAATTTGTATAAATCTGATTTGATCATTTCCTACAGTTTGCTTTACCAAAATGATATTTCATTCTGTCTCATTGATGTGCAAGCACGTACAACTACATAAATGCGATAACTAAATTGAGTCTTAAACTTTACAACATTATGCTCCGGAATGTTCATCATTTGGGTTCATCAGGGTTCTATTTTGTTTTGGATTAGTTTCAACAGTAAAAATCCACGTAGAAGTGATCTACAGAAACATTTGTTCACTTGGCAGCCATTGGTATATTGATTACGTCTGTGCGTGACAGCTTCTATTCAATATTTATAAAATAAAATTTATTATCTATCAGAAGCCCTAGCAATAGGGGTCTTTAACTGACTACAGTTCAAATAGGCTACCCTTGCATTTTGTAAAGAAAGCATTAGTTGTTCCATATAGTTGTATTTAATTGTAGTTTAACTCAAATAATACATGTGGTATGAAAATATTTAGAACATAATTTTAAATATTGAAATTCAGATCTATTGCTATATTTCATTGTCCTGCAAGTAGAAACATATATTGAATGTTTCAATATATCAAATCACCACCAGTTGTGCATGTACTGACATTGATGTTCTTTATCCCACCTGACACTTTTTGACCAATTTTCTTTTCTCCTACTTCTGAAAGTTTCTGTGCTGGATAACTCTATGACTCTATCTTGCTTTAATGTTTCTAACAAAAAGAAATGACTGCCATATCACATCCCTTTTGATTAATGTCCATTTTTATTCAATTATGGCATTATAATGTACCTTTTCTGAAGGAAGATATGAGGTATATTTCAAATGCAACTTGGCTGTTAGTTTACTTTCAGACGAAATTTGTTGCTGTACAGCAGGTTGCAAATGCTGACTGTAGTTTACCAATGACGTACATAGTGTAGCAGATTTTAATGCCTGTTGAAATTGTATGTAATTGATTATATACAATGGATTTCACATGAATCAGTAATTTTTTGAGTTACATTTCCTCTTGGCAAGAGCAAATACTCTTCATTTTCAGCTGGCACTCTCCTGATAATTAATTCTATGATCTTTACCTGAAATAGGAAGTAACCAGAGCACCCTTTGCAAAATAAAATCACAATGAATAGAACTAATAATATTAGTGTTCTTTTTTTAAATAAAATCAAATACTTTAAACAAACACACCAGTATTAGAAGCTATGTTAACCCATTTATATTTAGGAGATGATCCTGTAAGCCCTATACCTAAATCCAATCGGTATGCATGGCACATGGTTTTGCGGTCTGTCTGACTCTCATACTTTAGAAATTGGTTATTAAGCTTTCAGGATTGTTGCTGTGTAACTGCTGCCACACATTTTATTTTAACATACTCAGGCCCTGGTTGCTGAAGAAGCTCGTTTGAAGCAAGTTGAACAAATTTTGCAAATTGATGAACGTAAGCGAGGTTATAACAGCATATATGAAGTGAAGGAACCTACAGAAGAAGAAATGGAGGCATACAGAATGAAACGTCAACGACCTGAAGATCCTATGGCTTCTTTCCTTGGAAAGTAATGTATATGACTTCTATCAAGGCTAAATAATTGAAACCTGCCCAGAAACCGTGAACACCAATGCTACAGAAGTTTGACTTTTCTGCTCAAGTTAAAGAAAACAAAATTCCATTTTTACTTATAATGAACTCAGCATCTTATTTTGCAAATGCTGTATATTTTGCAGAGAGTTCCCTACCTGGAGAAACTGACACTTGGTACTGTTCACCCTTCAGGATTTGGTTTGGTTTGGCAAATAGTTTTAAGCTGTATAAAGGTTTGTCATTTTAATGTGCTTGCAGAGTGTCAAGGACTTGTGTTCTTCGAGTAAATTGAATTATTCAATTTATATTTCTAGTCAGTTCTACTGAAAGCTGGCATGGATCTGATGGGCCAAATGGCTGCCTATTTTGTTATAATGATTCATTAACATGACTCCTACAAAGGCATATGCTAACACAAGGTTAAGAAGTCTGCAAATTCAATTCTTGCTTTGCCATAAGCGTTCTAACTGTAAAATTGCAGATATGACTCTTCCCAAATGTGTAATTTCCTTTGTTATCACTTATTTATAGTACTTTATTTCTTTTCACATTTTCTATGTATAATTTTCAGCTCCATCTTGAATTTAGGCTTTAAAGTTTGTCCTTTGTTGACAATAAAATCTGCATTGATTGCAAAAAAGCTAAGAAAAAGGATGTTTTGTTTTGAAGCCTGTTATTATGATGCCCCCCTCTCTTCCATTATGTTTCCCGTATGAACCCCATTTCCCAATTAGTTAACAACAGTGTAATTAATAAATTGACTTCTATCATAAGAAATGTTTAACATGATTTAATTCTTCGAGCCTGACTTCCTACCCCTGTTGAATAGTTCTTCTGATTTTTACTTGTAAAACACTGTTAACTGAAATTTCTTGAATTGCAGTTACAACATTAGAGTTTTTCCCATGGCTGAACATGTGAGCTGAAGAACATATTTTGAGCATTCACCCTGACTGATTTTGCAAAGGCAGCTTAAGACACAGTTATTCACAAGCTGAGGGGCACTGCACTGTTGAACAAAAATAGACAATTGTTGACCAAAGTGGCAAGGATTGTGTCCATTTGGCCTTCAGCACAATTAATTGGAAGACCAAAGTTTATTTTTGGTGTGGGTTGAATGGGTGACCAGTTGCTGCTACACAGCCTCCTATCCACGTACAGTTCAGTGAACATCCAATGTCCATTTTCCAACAGGAGGCACCAACATAGAGATCAGGAACAGAGAACCTGGCCAACTATTTTATCATTCTTTGCTTCCCATGTAATCTTGTATTCATTGTATTGTCCATAATGTTTCATTCTTTAGCTCTCTTTGAAGTCAGAAAAGAAATCCAGTTGAGACATTGGTGAAGTAAATCAAGAAAGACTATTTTTCACCCGTTAACAGAGGCTAAGTTTAATATTTTCCCATAATGAAGGAAGCTGTTGGGCGAATGTCTAGTTTTCTGGTTAGCCATTAAGGCATGGAGTTAGACAAATGAGAAAACAAATGAATATAGTATAATGATAAGAAAATTGGTTTGGACTAGAATTATTTCAAAGATTATGAATGCAATGAGCTTTTTATTCCTCTTCTGACATTTGTAAAATGCTGTTCTATGAAGGCAAATGCAGGTTTTCTCTCTGATGCAAGCTCTGTATTCCCATTGTATACAAGATATTGTCAGATCTCCAGTATCTCTCTTTCGTAGCATTATGAATTTGCAAAGTGTGTTTCCTTGTAGTAATTACTGAGTGATTATTTTAACCAAAGGTAAACCATTTTTAAGTTAATAAATGAGTAGTGGATTGCTACTTACCAAATAGTTGGCAGAGAATTGCGGGGAAATGTCTATTTCATTTGAATATATTAGAATCAATATTTAAGATAGACAAAAATATCCACTTTTTATTGAAGTCTGCTGATTAAAGTTTATTTTCTGCAAAAGATAAATTGCATGCATACATTGCAGCAGGCAGATCTTAATATCAGAGCATGAATTGCTCACATCTACATTTATCTTGCATGGAGTGAAGTGAAGGTCAAAGATTATTTTTCTATCTTTATAGTTTGTATTTCATTATAATTGAAGGTCACTTTTTGCTTTGCTTTCTTTTATTATAGGTAATTAATTTACAAAAGTATTTTTGCAACAATGCCTTTTTTAGCGTACAGGTAATCTCAGATGTACTGGGTTTGTAGTACTTTAAAGGGAGAAATAATTGGAGGTTTTTTTCCCTATTTTTCCATTGAACTTTTATTTAGTGTAGTCATTTCAACTGATCCCATGTGTGGCCACTCTTCATTAAATTTATGACATTTGATTTTATTTCTGTCTGTATTCTGTGTTGTCTTACTAGTTTAGGAGCATGACTCTAACCTTCAATGTTCTAAATTGATGGCCATTTTGAGATTAAGAAGGAGCATTAGTAAGGCAATACTGTTTTGTCTTTGCCACAAATCAAATCAATATGATCTAAATAATATTGCCACTGTGCATCATATCATGTTAAGACCACCACACAGCTCTCCATGCTTAATCACCCAGATTTTGTGGTAGTGACAACATGACAACTCCTCCAAAACAAGCAGAAACTCTTGGAGTTCTGAGTGTGTCGTTCAGTACAGAAATACTGAAGATGCTGCCAGCAATTTGTTGCAGATTTCAACCATTAAACTAATGAGAATGTTCCCTTTCAAACTGAAATATTACTGTTAAAAAGACTTTAGAAAGGTTGCAGCTTTTCAAAATGGATCAACAGCACTGACAAGAAGTTCCTGTGATGAATATCATTTGGACATCTTAATGAAGTACTGGACACTTCAAATATTTATGGTACATTTAATAAAGCTATTTTAGATATTTAAATTTTATTGTATCTCAACTTTATTCATTAGCTTATTTTTTTAAATGTTAAGGTATTTATGTTTTGAAATTCAGTTTTTTCATTATTATACTCTAGTCAATAGAAAGAACCTCCTAAATTTAGTTGACCTCATTTTGAAACATGTAAAATAAAGCAGACATATATTCCTAAATTTTGTCTAAAACAATGAACATACACAAATAATAGAGGTAAAAAACAGCCAGGATTGGCAATAAACTACAAGTTGCAAACTAATGTAACACAGTAAGGGTGTATTTTATCTGCTGCAATCACCCAAGAGTGTATTAAAACAAGGTTACAAAGGGGTGGCAAGGTGGCTCAGTGGTTAGCACTGCTGCCTCACAGCACCAGGGACCCAGGTTCGATTCCCGCCTTGGGCAACTGTCTGTGTGGACATTCTCCCTGTGTCTGTGTGGGTTTCCTCCGGGTGCTCCGGTTTCCTCCGACAGTCCAAAGATGTGCAGGTTAGGTGAATTGGCCATGCTAAATTGCCCCTAGTGTTAGGTGCATTAGTCAGGGCTAAATATGGGGGTTGGGGGTGGGGGGTGGGTTTGTCTTCGGAGGGTCGGTGTGTGGACTGACCCTCCGAAGAGAAACTGTAGATAATCTAATTTAATCTAAACCTCTGGTGTGTGCCAATTATTATTTGAACAGATCTGAAATAACTTGGTTTGATATTGAAATAGATGTATGTTTTAATGTTCATTTGCCAGGTAATTACATTAAAATGTTTTTGCAATGTAACTTTACAATTCAGCAAAGTGGGCCTCTTTGAATGGCACCAATCCCATATAGTTGAAACTAAGTGAAGCAAATAGGCAATTAATGTAAACAGCACCTTTCAGTTTATGACCCTATTAACTGGTGTGTGTTTTCTAACTAATCCTTATCTAAGTTATTCTTTTACAATTATATGATTGTAAAAATGGTAGAAAGTGGGTGCATTCTGTAAAAGTCGTGTAAGAAGCATGAACTCCAGAAACCGTGTTTAATTTTGAGTAGCTGCAACTGCAAATGGTACATAAACTAGCAATTGTAACAACTTAGCTTCAATTTTCAATTGAAATTATTTGTGCATCCTGAGCTTGCGTAAGACAAGAGCAATAGACACGCATTAACTTTCTATAAAATGCTAATTTGTATTGGTCCTGTCAAAAGTAATTTAACCTTCAGGTCTTCCAATTGGAAAAGATCCAACTTGTGGTAAGCTGGGTATACCCAATAGTATGGGCAGACCCTCCAACAGTAATCGGATAAATACAGCTCGCATTACTGGAGAAAGAAAAACTGCAGATGCTGGAATCCAGCGTCAACAAACAGCAGGCTGGAAGCGCACAACAAGCTAGGCAGCATCAGGAGGTGGAGAAGTCAGAGTTCACAGTGGAACCATCCTTCAAGAATGGAGGTAGGGTTAGGGGGAAGCTGCAGATAAAGGAGGTCGGTTTGAGTGGGGAGAGGGATGAAATGGTGAATAGGTGAACACAGGTGGTGAGTATAACCTGGTTGATCAATGGGAGGAATAAATAGGATTGATAACTGGAAGGAAGGGTTGGTAGGTGGTATGAAAATGAGGTGGTGGGGCTGGAAAGGGAGTCGGGGGAATGGGTGCAAATGTTACTTGAAATTAGAGAGCACAATGTTGATATAGAGGATGCAGAGGACTGACGTGTCGATAGGCAAGAAAGCATTCATTTGTAGTTCTTGCTGTAATTGTATACCTGGAGTACCATTCAGATTTATCCCAAGCTGTTTAAATGATCGTTCTGCCTCTAACTGAAGAAACAGCAAATGGCTGAGATGTTTTCAACTCCATGTCCATGAGACGAAAACAAAGTGATCTGTCTGTGCATGTACTACAAGCCCAATCAAACTCACTATTTGAAGCATAATCCTTGAATCGAGCGAATTCCAGAAACCTAAACTAATTTCTTCTGACATGCTATGATCTTACAAAAAAACCCGAATGCAGCATTAATATATCATGGAAGCATAACAATAAAAATGTGTATAATGTCATAGAGTCATAGTGATGTACAGCATAGAAACAGACTCTTCAGTCCAACCTATCCATGCCAACCACATATCCCAACCCAATCTAGTCCCACCTGCCAGCACCCAGCCCATATCCCTCCAAACCCTTCCTATTCATATGCCCATCCAAATGCCTCTTAAATGTGGCAATTGTACCAGCCTCCACCACTTCCTCTGGCAGCTCTTCCATACATGTACTACCCTCTGCGTGAAAAAGTTGCCCCTTAGGTCTCTTTTATACCTTTCCCCTCTCGCCCTAAACCTATGCCCTCTACTTCTGGACTCCTCAACCCCAGGAAAAAGATTTTGCCTATTTATCCTATCCATGCCCCTCATAATTTTGTAAACCTCATTCAGGTCACCCCTCAGCCTCCGACGCTCCAGGGAAAACAGCCCTAGCCTGTTCAGCCTTTCCCTGTAGCTCAGATCCTCCAACCCTGGTAACATCCTTGTAAATCTTTTCTAAACCCTTTCAAAGTTTCACAACATCTTTCCGATTGGAAGGAGACCAGAATTGCTCGCAATAATCCAACAGTGGCCTAACTAATGTCCTGTACAGCTGCAACATGACTTCCCAACTCCTGTACTCCATACTCTGACCAATAAAAGAAAGTGTACCAAACGCCGCCTTCACTGTCCTATCTACCTGTGACTCCACTTTCAAGGAGCTATGAACCTGCACTCCAAGTTCTCTTTGTTCAGCAACACTCCCTAGGACCTTACCATTAAGTGTATAAATCCTGCTAAGATTTGCTTTCCCAAAATGCAGCACCTCACATTTATCTGAATTAAACTCCATCGCCCACTTCTTAGCCCATTGGCCAATCTGGCCCAGAATCCTGTAATAATCTGAGGTAACCCTCTTCGCTGTACACTACACCTCCAGTTTTGGTGTCATCTGCAAACTTACTAACTATACCTCTTATACTCGCATCCAAATCATTCATGTAAATGACAAAAAGTAGAGGGCCCAGCACCGATCCTTGTGGCACTCCAATGGTCACAGGCCTCCAGTATGAAAAACAACTCTCCACCATCATCCTCTGTCTTCTACCTTTGTGCCAGCTCTGTATCCAAAATGGCTAGTTCTCCCTGTATTCCATGAGATCTAACCTTGCTAATCAGTTTTCCAACGCCTTACTGAAATCCATATAGATCACATCTACTGCTCTGCCATAATGCTTCTGTGAATGCAATATTTTTTAAAAATTAGAAATTTATACAGAAACTGAAGCTATATATTTTGTTTTAGTTTATAATCTGTTGTTCATTTGATCTCAAATCCAACTATCTCCCTCCCCACCTTAATGTTCCTTTGTATATTCCTATATCTGACTCTTTTTTTTTTCCCTCAAGCTGGATAATCTGCACTTGACTTTCATCCCACTGTGAATATACTCAAAAGACGTAAACTAAACTAACAGATCAGAGTGATTGACATCCTAATTTCATTTAAGACTGCAGCTTCTGTATTGATGGTTTGATGAGCTTGGCTCCAGCTGGGCAATGACCATTCGAAGTTTATTTTGTTCCAGTTTGCAAGCCACTTTATGAAAGGATTACAAAAATTACACAATGAAATTCAGAAATTGATAGACTATTCTACCACTTTCACAATACAATAAATACAGGAGAACACCATCACCTTCAGGGGCCCCTTCAAGCCATATATCCTTTCATCATGTTTCTGCTCTGGACCTCACTAGTTCTGTCATAAGGCCCAACATCTGTCTCTGATTTAATCTCATTTGTGGTATTTAAATTAACCCAGCCCAGTTTACTGTTTCTCCCCACCACTTCTGTGACTGAGAGACTTCAATTGCAGGCTGAGCTCATGACTTAGTAACTGGATAACTGATTTTTTTCAGCTTCAGTCTGTTTACTTGCAAGACTGAAGGACAAACATCCACTGCTTCCGGATGTTCCAGTGTCTTCCAAGTTCACCACTTTTTGTGAGACTGCAATCAACTCTATGTACCTTCTGAACTTTTGTTTCTGCGCAAACTCCTTCAAGTACATCCTTCAACACTTAGTTTCTGGACTTTACTGACTACATTTGTCTGTGAACACAAAAAACAGTTTGTCAGTGCTTCATACTGACTGAACATCTGTACCTCTGACTCTTAAGTATGGACTCCTTCCAATTGTTTCAGTCTTTCCTACCAGACTTGTTTAATCTTTCACTTCTCACCCTTCCTCCTCTCTTGTGGTTGTCTCATGAGTGACATGCTCTTACAGAAACCTACAGCTTTGCTGAACCTCTCGTGACATCCCCCAAAATGTTCACAGAGGCACTCAGCACAGGCTCATTATGAGCAGCAGCTCAAACTGACCCATTCAAATTTTTCATTGACCTTCCTTCCCAGTGTACCCTTTTTGATTGCATTTAATCTTGCTGATCCCCTTCTTGCTGAACTCATCTCTCCTCTTGCCAGCTGTCTCAACTCATCTACGTATTTCCCACCAAACTGTCTGCTTAATTGTGAGCAAGGTCCTCATGATCCATGAATTTAATGTGGATGATTGCATTAACATAGTGCCCATCAGAAACCTGCCTGATGGGTAATAACACCTTTCCTGTTAATAATGTCATTTCTCCTAGCCATATCTTCTACCAATTACCCCTGTGTGGTGGTGAGATGAAACTTAACATTTGATTGCACTTTGGCCTGATCCAGTATTATTCTGGAAATCTCTTCTTGACTTACTCCATCCCTTTATTAGAAAATCATTGTTCTCTATCAGGTATTTTCACAATTTTTCTCATTCAGTCTGAACATCAAACAGCTTGTCCTGAGGGTATTCAATTTCTTAGAATCCTCACTGATTTTTTTCATTATTTTATTCTCTTTATCAGTTTTGAATTATGGGCTAGAAATGACTGATAGACTTTGGGTCAGCTTGGGTTTGTGAGGCCATGCTGGAGGCTAATTACAGGCTAAGATTTGATTTTTATTAAACTCTAACAGACAACGTTCCTCCCCCTTTTGACCTGGAAGAGCATTATTTTTAAACGACAGACGTTGCTAATTCAGGTCATTACCTGATTGTTGGTTCCAGTAAGACAAAAGGTAGTTGGCAGTTGTTGAATGGTGCCTGAAACTTCGGCGAGAGTCAATCATTCCAGCAGGTTAAAACCAGAATTAAAGTTGGTTTTTGATCTATATCTTCTGAGAGATGGTTCTGGGTTTCTACTGAAGCAGATGAAGATTTGAAAATTTCCAGCCTAATCAGATATAGCTGCTTCTGGAATCTCAAAGAAAGGAAAGCTTGCTAGAAGTATAGCTGGGGTGACCCTGATCAACGTTTCAGGAAAAAACAGCCAAGGTGTCTACGTTTATGCTCTTGAACAATGCATCATGAAGGATATTTAGGTAATTTGGCTATTTTGTTTTTTATTTATCCTTTAGAAGTATTTGTTTGTCATTTGTGTGAATGGGGCTGAAAACAAATGTTTCAGATTCAAAGCACAGACATCAATCAGTATACTGTGCTTTTCTTTTTATTCATTTAAGGGATAAGGATGTCATTGGCTAGGCAACATTTATTGCCCAGAATGCAGCTAAGAGTCAACCACATTGCTGTGGGTCTAGGCTAAACCAGGTAAGGATGGCAGTTTCCTTCCCTAAAGGACATTAGTGAAACATATGGGTTTTTTCAACAATTGACAATAGATTCATGCTGATCCAGCATGACTCCTAATTCCAGGTATTTATTGAATTCAAATTCCTCCATCTGCCATAACAGGATTCAACCTGCAGTCCCTGGAACATTACCTGGGCCTCTGGATTAACAATAATACAACTAGGCCATTGCCTGCCCTGTTTAATTTTCTTTCTGCTAATGTTTGCTCGTATTTAATAAATTGTGGAGTTTCTTTTTGTTTAGAATTCAAAGCCTGTGCATGGAAATTAATTATTTACCAAGTCTGGCATTAGCTATACAAAAGTCTGCTTCTGAACCATTGGAGTGACTATTTGGGGATCTTAAATAGTTTAATTTTACAGGGTTACAAATATCAAGCTACAAAGGCTGTTTTGGGTCAGCTGTCTCCGTGTCATAACAAACTTTCCTTCGTGATTTCAACTTGCATCAAAATTCATCATGTTTTCTCTCCTCTGAATTCACTGCCTTCCCAACTTCTCTACACCTCTCTCTCCATGCACATTCAGTTTACGTTCAGGGCCATTCTCCTGATTTCGTCATCTCAAATAGCCCTCTTAGACCCATTGTATCAATCAGAGAAAAATCCATCTCTGACCATCTCTTTGTATCACTCTCCAACCTCATCTCCCTTCCATATCCCAATGTTATCTCCTGTATCTTTCAACAATCAGTATAACCAGTTACCGGTTACGATTAGCTGCCTCTGCTACATTTCTCCTTTCAATTAGTCAGGCTTCTAAAGGTTTGTTGTGTCTTATCCCTGAATTGACGTGTTCTCCTAACACCCCTTGTGACCTCTGTGAGTTTATATTTTCCATGAGAACCCCAACTTCTGCTCCCTCTCCCATATTCCCAATATACAGCTGATCACCTAACTTCACTTCATGGTATCTTTGTTAGTTTATACTATAAATGGTTATTTTTGTCATGTTATTTGTCCTCTTTTAGATCTATGTTTTAATTATTTCAATCAGATTACAGAAACACCTTTTATCAATGTCATAAACAATCTCCTATGTGACAGAGACAAAGGTATCTATCCCTCTGTCTTTCTCAGTATAAAGTCTTTTACACAGTTGACTATACCGTCCCTCTCAAATATATTTCCACTGTCATCCAGCCGGGGTGCACATCTCTCATTCAGTTACATCACTGCCCAATTGCTTGTCTTCCTACGGTTGTGCCATTGTCAGTTGTTAAGGATTCATCCTTCACCTCCATCTATTTTGCATCTACATTTCGTCCCTTGATGATATCAAGCAAAAGCACAGCATTAGTTTTCCCATGTACACTGATAACAGTCAGCTGTGCCTTACCATCTATCTCTGTTGAATCCCCCATTGTTGCTAAATCATCAGACTGCTTATCTGCATATACTGGATAAGTAGAAAGGTCTTCCAATTAAATATTGGGAAGACTGAAGCCCTAGTTTTAGATGCATCTCCAAAACCATTCCCTAGATTGTGACACCATCCTCTCCCTACCTCTTATAGTATCATTCAGTCTCATAGCTCTTAAAGAGATCTGTGGTCATCTAATTCTGGAACCTTAAATATTGCATCTAATTCCTTCAACTCTGGTTGCTGGACTTGTTGTAGCCTAGATTCCCAAGCTCTGGTGCTCTGTCCCTAGATCTTTTTGTGTCTCTAGCTCATGTTCTAACTGGTAAATAAATCTTTAAACCTGTTTTTTTTAATATAACTCTCTATGTAGCTGAGTGTCATATTTTGTTTTATAATGTCCCTGTGAAGCAACTTGGGGTGTTTTATTGTGTTAACATTCTACGTAATGATATGGGGCAGACCAGACCCCCCCTCAAAGCATTTCAAGAAAGTAGCCCAGATCCTAACTTTGCTCGTTGTTTTAAGTAGGTGTAAAGTGGATATCCCAGGAGTGATGCAGCTGGTCAAACCACTTAGTTTTAAACAAAACAGAATTTATTTCCAAGATGAAACACAAAACAGAATAGAATACTAAATAAATTAACCTATTCGAAAACCCTACAGATTGTACCTTCTTAATGATGCTGTTCCCAATATGTGTAACAATTCCCATAAACACCCCTTAGAACAAAATGTAACATCAAACACAGGGTCATACAAGAGAGAAGTCAGAGAGAGAAGGTCAACATGGACCTGCTTCTTTGAGGGTTGAGGGTTCTGATTACTGACACATTTTCCATCCAATGTGCCCCTTGTTGGGTGAATGATTTCTCCAGCTATCCTATTTTGATTTTGCTCTCAACCTTTCTGTTCTGGGTGAAGCAGAATCCTTCCAATTTAATAAGATTTTTTTAAAGTTTATTATTAGTTTAGAATAAATTAAAGGCTGGTAAATTTTGAAAACATCCATAAGTCACCAAAATGTTTTGTTGCCCATGAGATGTTTAAATTTCTAAAATTTTAATATTTTGTGATCATGTTCATTTGCTAAGAAATATCCTTCATCCTGTTATGGAATTGTAGAGTCGTACAGCACAGAAATAGACCCTTCAGTTCAACCAGTCCATTGTTTCCAAACTAAACTAGTCTCATCTGCCTGAGTTTGGCCCATATTGCTCCAAACCTTTCCTATTCATAAACTTATCCAAATGTCTTTCAAACATTGTACCTGTACTCACATTCATTACTTTCTCTGGCTGTTCGTTCCCCACACAAATCACTCTGTGTAAAAACAGTTGATCCTCATGTTCTTTTGAAAGCTTTCTCCTCACACCCTAAAAATATGCCCCTAGTTGTGAACTCCTCTACCAAAGGAAAAAGACACTTGTCATTCACCTTATCTATGCTCCTCATGATTTTATAAACCTCAGTAAGGTTTATAATCTCAACCTCCGACCCTCCAGTGAACAAAGTCAATTTTTATATTTCAAACCCAGTAACATTCTAGTGAATCTTTTCTGAAGCCTCTCCATTTTAATTATGTCTCTCCTATAATAGGATAACCAGAACTGCACAAAGTAGTCATGATTTGGAGATGCCGGTGTTGGACTGGGGTGCACAAAGTTAAAAATCACACAACACCAGGTTATTGTCCAACAGGTTATAGTGTGCTTCCAATTAAACCTGTTGAACTATAACCTGGCATTGTGTGATTTTTAACTTTGCACAAAGTAGAGGCAAGACCAATGTCTTGTACAATCTCAACATGACGTCACAACTCCTATACCCAAAGATCTGAGCAAAGGTGACAAGTGTGCTAACCCAGCACCATAATTTCAGTTTCATTATTAGAACTGGTTGAGATTGATTAAAATACATATTTATGTGTTAAGAAGAGCTGTGCAGTTGAGACCAAGTTGAGATCAGTCATGTTCATATCAAATAGCAGAGTATGCTTGAAGGGTTTAACCTCCTGCTCCTACTCCGTGTTGTTATGCTCTTAAGACCAATTTTAATCTTGAAGAAACTTGGGAAAACATTTGGTTCAATGAATTTCTATCTGTGACATGTCAAAATAAATTCTATTTAACAAAACCATGTGGTGAGTTCATAGAATCATAGAATCCTTACAGTGCAGAGAGAGGCAATCCATCATGTCAGCACTAATCCCCCGAAGAGCATCTAGCCCAGACCCAACCCTCCAGTCTATCATCATTAATCCACATTGACCATGGCTAACCCTTTGAGCCTGCGCATCTTTGGACTATGGGAGAAAACTAGAGCACCTGAAGGAAACCAACATAGATATGTGGAGAACACAGACAGTCACCTGCTGGAATCAAACCCCAGTCCTTGGCTCTGTGAGACAGCAGTGCTAGCCACTGAGCCAACTTGCCTCCCACCAGTTGCCTAATGTGCAAAGGCTTTGGGAATAATGACCTCCCAAATTTAGTCCTCTTCTCTGAATGAGTTGACAAATTAACTCAAGCCTTTATTTAAGCAGCAAAGCCAAAATTACTCACTATGTGGCTAAAGCAGATGGTTTAGATGGTGAATGTCATGCAAACTTCCTCAGAACTTCAATACATGTTAACTTACCATTAACTAAATTGAACTATACAATTTAAAGTTAATTGGGGTCATGTAAATTAAAGGTTTGACAAGAATTTTGAAAAAATGGTTTTAGCTGTTATACAACAGTAATTGTGTCTTCATATATGGTGAAGACTTGGTGATATTAGGACCTACCTAAAGTGAATTCTATCATCTACACAACTTAGTTATGATGGAGTTTTCAAATTTATGGATTTTCTCCGGCCCTTAGCAAGGCCCAAAAACAAAATCAAGACTTTCAAGAAATTACAGCTGGCAACATTAAAAGAACACTTTCTCCAGCATTGGGAACTGATCATCACTTATTTCATTTCAGTTCTATATGTACATAATAGATAAATCATGTTCTAAGATTCAAAATAGTAGAACAACGTTTGGTAAGTTTAGAAAAACATGTAAAATAACTAAATATAAACATGACATAATATTTAAATACCTCTTTAGTAAAATAGAACACATAAGAATTGCAAGAGAGATTAAGTCAGACAATCCTTTTATGCCTAATCAGGATTCTCTGAAGTATTAATGGAAAACAGTTTTTACTGTGGGAGTTTAAAACATGTAGGGTAAACATTGAAGGCCATTGTATTGTTTTTGGTTAAGACAATTGAGGGTTAACTTTTGTTTCAGAAACCCAGTTTTATGGCAGTTCAGAGGATGCCTGACTGTGGCCAATTGCAAATATTGGTTCTTTCCTAGAATGAAGTATAGATCAGTTCAGAGAAAGTGGTTAATTCAGTGGGAAAAAAAATTATTTTGTGCAACTTCCAAACCAGGAATGTTTGGTTAGATGGCTGCAAATTATTAAAAGCTGAGAAAGTCTAAGCTCTGAGTTTTGTGAGTATTCATATAAAGGAGATTTCAGAGTTCTTGGCAAGAACTCCATCAGGTAAATTGAACTTAAATATTTTATACAGATGGACAGTTTCTTTGGACTTGAGTCACTGTTACAGATGGCATTGGCAAATGGATGAATCTTTGTTTAGTTACGTGTTTTAGGATTTTTTTCAAACTGATTTCTATATTTACATAGCTTGTTATTTTAGTGTTTGTCTTTTGTGTAATAAACATATATTCTGTCATTAAAGAAATTCTGCTGCCTTATATGACAATGCCTCAGTAAATATCCACCATATTAACTAAACTTTTAAAAAGATTATATCAAGGCAGATTTAATTCTGGAGTCTGATTAGTCCAATAGTAACATAGTAGCTCTGCTCTTACCACATGTAGTGCCAACAATTTTAACACACTTCTGAGAAACCTGCTCCTATTACTCCAGGACCTGCTGGAATCGTAAAATAATGTGCTAGCTTTATTTTCTCCATTACCAACCATATCCTTAAAGTACCTCTTCCAATATTTCCATGTTTTTTCCCAAACCAAACCTCCTCCCACTACAGATCCTGCACTCACATTTCCCTATGTTTTTCTCTTCTTTCTCACAAGCTCATCTTGTCTGTGAAGCCTTTTTGATCCCATTCAATTAAACGGATACTTTTCTGGCTCCAGTGCCAAAACAGACTGGAAAATCTCTTCAACCATTCTGTTTTTCAAAATTACCATCAACTCCTCAGTGTGATCCATCTGTCATTGAAAGCTACTATCCTAACTTTAATGTACTGTTTCCCTCCAATGTCAGGATATGGCAGACTGATTTAGCATTCACCAGTAAGCTGACTGATCAAATAAACTATAGTAAAATCCTGTTCATCGGCTAAAACTGGTCACTGTTCCAGGATCATCCTGAATAACCTCCATTGCTTTGTGAACAGTAAACTACTTTCTTAAATCCCTCTTTCCTGCATCCTCCTCCCTCAGCTCCAACAACATATGAGGAGATCATGACTACTTTGCCATTTAGATCAAGACCATCCAAACTGCTGTTTCTGCTGTGGTTCTCTCTTCCAGTAGCCCAACTGGGAAAACATCATTTAAAAATAGTCCTGTCCCAGTTCTGAACTAACAGCTTTCTCTAGTTACTTTCCTATCTTCCATCATACACTCTCTGGGCTCATCATGTCCATGAGACTCACCTCCTGTTCTCTTGATCATTAACTGTACAATTTCCCTTCCTAGTCCCTAGTTATAACCAATGTCGTTAGAGTTCTTTCCCCTCAGGTGCTGTTCCTTTTTCCTGTAAATACAACTCCAATCTCAGCTTAAAACAAAGTACAATCATTGACCTCACCATCAATTTAAACTACTGTCTTCATCTCCACCCTCCCTCTCCTTCCAAAGTCCTAGAATCCATTGTTTCTTTTCTAATCCTGTTCCATCTTACTTGGCACTCTATTTTTGAGACCCTCCAATCAGATTTCTATGCTACCACATACTGAAACAGCTCCTAGCAAAGTCACAATTGCATCCTAAGTGATTGTGAGAAAGGTAAATTTTCCCTCCTGTTCTTTCTCAACCTGTTTGAATCCTTTGATAGAGTTGACTCCACTATACTCATCTGTCACCTGTCCCCTGTCATCTAGCTCAGTGAGTCACCACTCATATGGTTCCATTCTTATTTATGTCATTGTGGTCAGAGATTCAGGCCTCTCTTCCTGCTCCACAATCATTACCTCTAGAATCCATCAAGGATCTACCTTTGGCCCCTGTTTTTACCCATATTATACATCATTCAAAAACTCAGCTTTCATTTTCACTCAGCTCCACCTCACTGCCAGCTCCCCTCGCTTCGATATTGTTGCTGAATTAAAACCCATTACTGTAGAAGCAGTAATTTCCTTTAATTAAGTACTAGTAAAATTGAGGCCATTGTTTACTATCTGTGTTTCAAACTCTGTTCCCTACCTATGAGGTTCATCCTTTCTTTAGCAATAGTCTGACGCAAAGCTAGTCTATTCTCAACCTTGGTGTAATATTTAACCTTGAACCTCCAATACTATATTCACGTCGTAGCTAAAGCTATGTGCTTCCACTTCTAAGACATCACCACACCTCACCAATTTTCTGAACTCACCTGTTGCAAATCTTTCATTCGTGCTTTGGTTACTTCCAGGTATGAAGATTCCAATGCACTCCTAACTGATCTCCCGTGTGCATTCTATCCTCTGTCAATCTGCAATTATTCAGTCTACTGCCCATGCTCCAAATTTCAAATAAACCTGTTGGATTATAACCTGGTGTTGTGTGACTTCACAGTTTTTGATCTCCTCAAGAAGAATTATTTCAGTGATTTTTTACGCATAACTTCTGACTTAAGTGCCCATATTTGTCAAACACAACCTGCCTTGGCCTTTCAATTCTAGGAACAATTAGTCAGGTCTTTTTCTAAGGGTATGGAATTTTGGATGGTATACCTCTGCACTAACAAAGTTGTTTTTAACTGTCTTATATGCAGTGATACTTTCCTTGTGTAAGACTGAGCAAATCTCATGTCCTTACCCCCAAATTTTTCCCTACTCTTCGTACTAAGAACTAATGTTAGACTGGCCACTTTAAATGCTGTGCCACCAACTTGAATGAGATAAAGACATTTTTTTTTCTAATTTAGGAAGTAATGAGCAAACTAATTTGCCCCCACTATCAAATCTGAGCCAGCGATGTCTTCATGGACATAGAGGTGTTCCTGCTCCTTAGCTCAAGTTGCCTTTGTTCAAATGTGCTTTCCTGAAGTTTTTTCCTGAAACTCTGTCTTCTTCTACTTCCCTCTCTTTTCTTCTCATTTCTTCACTTGAAAAATCTAATTTTCACTGTTCCAATTTTAATGTCTTCAGAGATGTATGAATATACCTTACAACTGTCAGAGTGGCTGCTGCTTTTACAGGTGGCTTTTCCTTTGCAGTATCTTGAAACAAGGGCAATGTGGATGGCAATAAAACTGAAATACTGAAGCCACTAGACACCTGGAAGCATCTCAAGTCAATCAGCATCCCCTGAACAGACAGATGGATATCACAATTCACTCTGACAAAGGGGAGGCAAGCCAAATGTAGTGATATACATTGAATTCTAAGTACAATGAACTAAAACTAAGAAAAGTAATTGACAAGAAGCTTTTTTGCAATTAAGAGTATTTTACAGTTGTCCATGAACAAGCCAGGTTTCTGCAACAACTGTTCCTTTGTTTTTGATTTGCATTCACTTTCAGAGAATGCTAATGAGCTTTCCATTCTGTGGTGCTACAAACTCAGCTTTTAAGGAAGTGGAAGACTTGCATCATCATAAAGCCCATTCGTTGCCTCGACGACTCCTCCTTCATAATATTTTTGAAAACATTTTCTTCCTTGGTAAAGATATATGGAAATCACTCATTTAATTCTTCAGCTACTCCCACTTTATGATCTCTAATTGGCTCCAACTCTCCATTTAACATCTTTTTCCTAGTTATATAGCAGACTTCTGGGTTTCTATCCACAGCAGTTCAAGAAAGTGGCTCAGCACCACCTCCTAAGGATGGCACGGTGGCTCAGTGATTAGCTCTGCTGCTTCACAGCGCTAGGGACTCAGGTTTGATTGCAGCCTCAGGTGACTATATGGAGTTTGCACATTCTCCCTCAGTCTGTGTGGGTTTTCGCCGGGTTCTCCAGCTTCCTCCCACAAAGATGTGCAGGTTTGGTGGATTGGCCTTGCTAAATTGCCCCATAGTGTCCAGGGATGTGCAGGCTAGGTGGATTAGCCACGGGAATTGCGGGTTTACGGAGATAGGGTGGGACGCTTTTCAGGTCAATGCAGACTTAATGGGCTGAATGGCCTGTTTCTGCAGGGATTCTATGATTCTCAAAAACAACTAAGAATGAGAAATAAATGCTGGTCCATATAGCGTTGCTGACATTTCCTGAAATAATTTTTTAAAAGCCTGATGTAACAGAAATAAACATAATGATTACATGAAAAACAAGCCTCACCAGCTGCTCAACACTCAACAGTTTCTCTGGTGCTGAGGTCAGCTAATTCATAGGGAATTAATTTAAATGTTTTACTTAACTTTTACCATCTTTATATCCCAAACTTACTTGACTGAAAAACTCAAAAAAGTTTGTGGTACTAACTCTTGTCAGTTATCTTTAATTTTATCCCCCTAATTTGACCAATTAATCAAGCATGATTGACTTTTGTTTTATTAATTAATCTAGTCTTATTTCATATTTAGTTAGTTTAAATTAGACAAAAAGCTGACTCACCTCACATGACAGCTTGTCCTGTAATCTCACTTGGCAAAAGCAAATGTCACCAAGTGCTGTCACCAAGGCTCCTAATCTGCAGCTGGGCCTGGCTGTTTCCAGCTGCTTGACTAAAAATCTCACATTCTCTGACTAGAATGCTCCCAGATGTTGATTTCCTTGTCTGCTCCACTTCTGGTCCTTACATGATCTGAGTTCTCTGCTCCCAAGCTTCACTCTCTCTGACCATTTCACTCCCAGGTCTCACTCTATCGTACAGGTTCACTCATGGATCTCATTCTCCCCGACCACTCCTCTCCCAGGCTGCTCTATGTCTGGCAGCTCTGCTCACAGCTTCACTCCCTCTAGCCATACCACTCTGAGGCTTTGCACTCACGTATAGCCTCACCCTCTCATATACAATGTCCGAATACCTATTCTGAGGAAGGGACACAGACCCAAAATGTTAACTTTCATTTCTCTCCGCAGATGTTGCTAGATCTGCTGAGCCTTTTTAGCAATTTCAGTTTTTGTTTCTGATGTCCAACATCTGCAGTTCTTTCAGTTCTAATAGTCAAATCTAGTAGTGTTCTAATCATTAAGCAATGTAAGTGTTTAATGTATTAACTTAATTCAAAGATTTATGTTTTTACCAAATTTGTAAAATTAAAACTGTACAGAGTGACTTCCATATTTTATAATTATTTCTGACAATCCATCTTGAAGTACATAGAACAAGTGCAATACAGACACTTCGGCCCACGATGTTGTGCCGAGAATTTATCTTAATTGAAGATCAACCATGATCATTATTTCTACCTTTCATGGTGCTGTTATATACATACACTTAGAAAGGTATGCAAGTAGATATAAATATATATATATATAAAACTTGCATGAGTACTGATAAAAATAATGTCCACATTGTTTTTATTATTTGTATTTTAAAAAGAATTAAATTCAGAGGAGTTGTAGAACTGACCAAAATTATAACAAATTTTATACAAAAACAGTGTTTATCATTTGCATATGAAAAATATATATACTAACAGAATACCTGGTTTAAAAGATTGATGGTTAGAGATTAATGTCCCAAAAGAGACTGCATTTCTTGGCAAAGTAATTGTGATTCAGTACATCAACTCCATCTGGAGGGTGAAGGCAGCCAAATATTTCCCCACTGCTTTTAATTTGTTTTAATTTGCTTTCAACTTTCTAACATGAGCAAAACGGAATACTGTTTGAAGAAGGGAATAATAAATGTCACCCTATAATTTCATAAAGGAGCAGGAGAAAAAGAGTGGCATGCTGGCTCAGTGGTTAGCACTCCTGCCTCTCAGCACCAGGGTGCTGGGTTCAATTCCAGCCTCGGGTGATTATGTGTGTGGAGTTTGCATGTTCTCCCTGTGTCTGCGTGGGTTTCCTCGTGCAGGCTAGGTGATTTGGCCATGCTAAATTGCCTATCATGGCAACTGCATTAGTCAGAGGGAAATGGGCCTGGGTGGATTAGTCTTTGGAGGGTCAGAGTGGACTTGTTGGGCTGAAGGGCCTCTTTCCACACTGTAGGGGGATCTAGTCTAAAAAGATAGGGATCTAAAGACTTGTCTATCTGTTGGTAGTAGGTAAAATGCTAAAAATTATCATAAAGTATGTGATAAATGGTCACTTGGATAAAAATGATCTAGTTCAGCATTGTCAGTGTGAATGGAAAATTATGTTTGACAAACTTGTTGGACTGTTTTGAGGATGTTACTAACAATTGATAAGCAGGAATCGGTTCAATGTACGTAGTATATTTGGCTCTTCAGAAAGCTTTTGATAAGATCCCATACAGAAGATTATTTAAAACACATGGTGTAGGACATAATGTACTGCAAGGGATTAAGGATTAACTAACAGAGAGAAGACAGAGAGTAGGAATAAATGGGTCATTCTCACATTGGCAGACTGTGAGTACTGGAGTATCGCAGGATCAGTATTTTGGTCCCAGCTGTTCACAATATATATCAATGATTTGAATGTAGGAACCAAGTATAACATTTCCATATTTGCAGGTGATATAAATGTTAGCAGAGATTTGAGTAATGGGGAAGATGTAATTTTTTTTCAGGATGATTTGGACAAGTTTAGTGATTAGGCAAAAACATAGCAGATGGAATATAATGTGGAAAAATGTGAGGTTTCCACTTTGGTAGAAAGAACAGATGTGTAGAGAATTTCCAAAATGATGAGAGGTTGGAAAATGTAGATGTGCAAAAGGACTTGGATGTTGTTGTCAATAAGTCACTGAAGGCTAATTTGCAGTTGTGGCAAGCTATTAGGAAGGCAAGAGGAATTGAGTAGAAGAGTAGGGAAATGTTATAAAATTGTATTACTATATTCAATTGTATATAAGTTTGGTTAGATTGTACCTGGAGTACTGCATGCAGTTTTGATCCCCTTATAGTATTATTGACATAGGGGAAGCGCAGTGAAGGCTCTCTAGACTTATTCCTGGGATGACAGAACTGCCCTATAAAACATATAATGGTATAGGACAGGAACAAGACCTTTTTTCACCATGTCTGTGTTGACCGTGATGCCATTCTAAACTAATCCCATTTGTTTGTACATGGTTTGTATACTTCTATTCTCTGCCTGTTCTTGTGACTGTTCTAAATGCCTCTCAAACTGTGCTGTTGCATCATGTTCTACCACTTCCCATGGCAGGGTGTTGCAGTCATTAAACCCTCTGTGTAAATAATTTGCCTCACAAATCTCCTTTAAGCTTAAACAAACATAGACAGTATATAGTATTTACACCCTTTGAAAAAGACTCTTACTATCCAGCTCTATTCATAGCTCTTATAGTTCTATATGCTTCTAGTTCTATACATTTCTATCAAGTTGGATCTCAACCTCTGACATTGTCACGAAAACAATCCAATCTCTCCATATAGATAGTACACTCCAATCCAGGCAACATCCTGGTAAACATCATTTGCACCCTCTCCAAAGCTCCACATCTTTCCTATTATGTAGCAACCAAAATTGCACACCAGAATAGTCCAAATATGGCCTAACCAACATCTTATACAGCTGCAACATTACTTGTCATATTTTATATTCAATGCCCTAAATGATGAAGCCAAACGTGCTGTACACCTTCTTTACCAACTTATCCACTTGCATTATCATTTTCAGACAGCAATGGACTTGCATCTCAAGTTCCCTTTGTATATCAATGTTCCGAAGATCCTTGCCATTTTCTGTATATTTTCCTCCTGCATTTAACCTCCCAAAATGCATTGTCTCATACTTGTCTGGATTATACACCATATACCATTTCTCTGGCCAACTTTCCAACTGATCTTTATCCTGCTGTACAATCTTCCTCACTATCTACTACTCCAACAATTTTTCTGCCATCTGCAAACCTAATCAGACCGCCGGTATTTTCATCCAAATTATTTATATATGTTACAAACAAAAGAGCACTGATCCCAGAACTAATCCTCGTGGAACACCAGTCAGAAAAACACTCCCAAATAATTACCCTCTGTTTTCTATGACCAAGCCAATTTTGTATCCAGCTTACCAGCTCACCGTGGATCCCATGTGCCTTAATCTTCTGGATAAGCCTACCATGAGGGACTTGTCAAATGCTTTAGTAAAGTCCATGTAGACAACACCACAGTCCTATCCTCATCAATCATAGAGTCATAGAGATGTACAGCATAGAAACAGACCCTTCGGTCCAACTTGTCCATGCTGACCAGATATCCCAACCCAATCTAGTCTCACCTGCCAGCACCCGGCCCATATCCCTCCAAACCCTTCCTATTCATATGCCCATCCAAATGCCTCTTAAATGTTGCAATTGTACCAGCTTCCACCACTTCCTCTGGCAGCACATTCCATACCCGTACCATCCTCTGTGTGAAAAAGTTGCACCTTAGGTCTCTTTTATATCTTTCAGCTCTCACCCTAAACCTATGCCCTCTAGTTCTGGAATCCCCGACCCCAGGGAAAAGACTTTGCCTATTTGCCATGGAAAACAGCCCCAGCCTGTTCAGCCTGTCCCTATAGCTCAAATCCTCCAACCCTGACAACATCCTTGTAAATCTTTTTTGAACCCTTTCAAGTTTCACAACGTCTTTCCGATAGGAAGGAGACTGGAATTGCACGCAATATTCCAACAGTGGCCTAACCAATGTCCTGTACAGCTGCAGCATGACCTCCCAATTCCTGTACTCAATACTCTGACCAATAAAAGAAAGCATACTAAACGCCTTCTTCACTATCCTATCTACCTGTGACTCCATTTTCAAGGAGCTGTGAACCTGCACTCCCAAGTCTCTTTGTTCAGGACTTACCATTAAGTGTATGAGTCCTGCTAAGATTTGCTTTCCCAAAATGCAGCAACTCATACTTAGCTGAATTAAACTCCATCTGCCACTTCTCAGTCCATTGGCCCATCTGGTCAAGATCCTCTTATAATCTGAGGTAACCCTCTTCGCTGTCCACTACACCTCCAATTTTGGTGTCATCTGCAAACTTACTAACTGTACCTCTTATGCTTGCATCCAAATCATTTATGTAAATGACAAAAAAGTAGAGGACCCAGCACTAATCCTTGTGGCACTCCACTGGTCACAGGCCTCCAGTCTGAAAAACAACCTTCCACCACCACCCTCTGTCTTCTACCTTTGAGCCAGTCCTGTATCCAAATGGCTAGTTCTCCCTGTATTCCATGAGATCTAACCTTGCTAATCAGTCTCCCAGAGGAAGTGGTGGAGGCTGGTACAACTGCAACATTTAAGAAGCATTAGGATGGGTATATGAATAGCAAGGGTTTGGAGGGATATGGGCCGGGTGCTGGCAGGTGGGACTAGATTAGGTTGGGATATGTAGTCGGCATGGACGGATTGGACCAAAGGGTCTGTTTCCATGCTGTACATCTCTATGACTTTATCTACCGCTCTGCCCTCATCAGTCCTCTTTGTTACTTCTTCAAAAAACTCAATCAAGAAGGAGTTTGCACGTTCACCCCGTGTCTGCGTGGGTTTCCTCTGGGTGCTCCGGTTTCCTCCCACTGTCCAAAGATGTGCAGGCCAGGTGAATTGGCCATGCTAAATTGCCCATAGTGTTAGGCATAGGGGAATTGGTCTGGGTGGGTTTCTCTTCAGAGGGTCAGTGTGGACTTGTTGGGTCAAAGGGCCTGTTTCCACACTGTAAGTAATCTAATCTAATCTAAGAATGTGAGACATGATTTCCCACACACAAAGCCATGTTGACTATCCTTAATCAGTCCTTGCCTTTCCAAATACATATGCACCCTGTCCCTCAGGATTTCCTCCAACAACTTGCCCACTACTGACATCAGACTCACTGGTCTATAGTTCCCTGGCTTGTCCTTACCACCCTTCTTAAACAGTGGCACCATGTTAGCCAACCTCCAGTCCTCTGGCACCTCACCTGTGACTATCAATGATCTTCATCACTTCCTGAAAAAAAATGCAATTTGTGAGACAAGACATCCCCGACATACCCTCAATAACTCAATTCTCTTCCAAATCTGAGTGGATCTTGTTCCTAAGGATCTTCTCCAATAATTTCCTACCACTGATGTAAGGCTGTATGAAGGGAGGATTGGGTAAACAGGGCCTGTATTCTCTCGAGTGTTGAAGAATGTGAGGTGATTTCATTAAAGTCTGCAAAATACTTAAAGGATTGACAGAGTAGATGCAAGTAAGATATTTCCCATGTTTGACGCGTCTAAAATCAGAGGACACAATTTAAAAATAAGCGGATGTCAAATAAGCCCAAAATGATGAGAAACCTTAGTCAGAGGGTTGTGAATCTCTTGAATTCTCTACCCCACAGGGCTATGGAAGCTCAGTCTTTGAGCTAAGTTTTTTGATTTACCAGTGGAGTAAAGGATTAATCGGTTAGTGTGGGTAAAATAGTCAATCAGTCGTGACCATGTTAAATGATGGAGAAGGCTCAATGGGCTTACGCATGTCCCTACATTCGTATTTCATATTCATGTTTGCTGTAAAATACATATATCCCAACATAAACATTATTATATTGATTTCTTTATAAAACAGTACATATTTAAGGCTAGGATATATTCCTGATTAGTTGGGGATTCAAAGGTGACAGGGAAAATGCAGGAAAATGGATGTGGGGAATGTCAGATTAACCATGATTCTATAGAATGGTGGAGCAGGCATGAGGGGTTGAATTGCCTACTCTTGTTCCTATTTCTTATGTTCTTAAAAGCGTTTGGATTAATATTGGGTAAAAATATGTTGGCTATATATTTCAGAACTTAATTGAAGATAGCTCTAGTAATTAATGGAAGGACAACGGCTTTTCATTTTTGCACCATTAATAAAAGAAAACACAAAATTAAAACAAATCCAAAAATGAAGTTTAATGTTAGTACTGGAGACAGCTGTCAAAGCAACTTTGTGCAGATGAAAACCAGCAGTCTCAGACCACTGTCAGCATGTGCAGTCCAGTTCTTAATGCAGTCAAACTTTCCAACTACATGTGACGTAGGCAGGAGCTTTTCCAGCTGATTATGTTATAAGCAAAGAATGTACAAGAAAGAGGAAGAGAGAAAAGGATAGACCAGAAGCTACTTTGACTTGGAAAGGGGTCCAGGAAGAAGAAACATGAAATGTCTCTGAACTTGTTCTGTCGGTGAGCTGATTTTGAAGCTTGAGACGGACTGCAAAACAATGGGAAGGATCAGCTTACTTTCTTGACCAAATGTTTCATGCAAACTGAAAATTGTTAACTTCACTGCAGCTGAACTGGTCACACAGCTACATTCTGGTAGGTTCTGTTTACATGTCATGATTTTAACTCTTCACATGCACTGAGCTTTTGTACTGAACTATGTGATTTATGATTGATTCCTGAGAAATGTTGTTGAAGAATATCTGCCTTCAGCTATTGTACACTAAGTCTTCAGCGACAAAATAAGTTATCCATGTAAATTACAGAAGGAAAACCAGACATTGTTGGTGACCCGCCTTTATTTCTTTGTCAGTTTGGAATCCTTAATCTTTATGAATGATAGTTGCATAACGTGGCCAAATTACTAACCAAGCAATGCCTGGGTGTATTAGTTTTGCCTCTGGCCTATTTTCAATATGAAAGAATACTGCAACACTGAACAATTTACAATGTTTTTCTGGCACTCAGCCAAATCTGATACAATGTCAGAAGTTGAGATTTAAATCTCAAAATCTCTTAAGAGATCAATCCCTGCCCAATGTTTCATGACTCAAGTTATTTTCTACATTACCTCTGTAAATTAACACCAGGAATGCTGAATTTATTGTGTAGGTTGCACTATGTATTTTGGCACAAGCCTCGATTTGTAAAGTTTGGAGAAAGCATGTGTGGCAGACAATTATGAAATGTGGGGAATCATTATTTGCCTTAGTGAAGGGAAACTCTCTAGTGCAGAATGAGAATCACAAATAATAATTCCAAAACTGTTCTCAAATTTTGAAGCCACACTTATGGTAGAGTAATAACATAGACACACACATGAATCAGAAAAGGAAAGGTGTCTTGTAGAGAAGCTAAGAAACAAAGAGCAAATTGAGCTATGTATTCAGACTTATTTTGTAATTTTGGTCTGTCAAATGTCTTGGATGAAGAATGTGAATAATGGAGTTCCCGTGGTATGTTAAATATTCTATGAGTCATTTGCTGCCTGGTTTTCTCCTAGTTAGTTCATCGCGTAATATCTGCTCTACTCTATTGGTATTTCACATGAGTTCTGGTTACATCTGAGAGGATTGAAGATGTAGAACATTTCATGAATTTTTAAGGAATTTAGTTTATTTTGACATTGTTTAGATAACACCTTAGAGGGAACTTAGCATATCTAATTACAATGTGATGCAAAGAGATGTCACTGGGTTCACAGTAATGTCACTTGACAATGCATTTGATTAATGTCATTCATTCTATGTTGTATTGGGAGTACAGTTGAAGAATAATTGGGGAAGCATATACATAACAAAAAAGCATAACATATTGGCAAGAAATGCTTTGATTTACATTTTAATAGCAATAATAAGTCAATTAGTGATTATTTTGAACCACCACTGTCAGACTTTATTTTCATTCTCGCTGGTAATTTTAAATTTTGTTAAATCCAGCAGAAGCATTGAACTGTATTACAGAGCTGCAGGTTATTCAAACTTCCAGATGTTATCTTAACCAGTAAGACTAAAATGCAAGTGAATTTTGGAAAATGAGCACAAAGATGCCTTGAATCGTGTGACTGAGTCTATTTTATTCATGGTAAAACAAATAATAACAACTCGGTTTTAATATTTTATTAGATCATAAGGCATCTGCGGCATAGCTGAGCACTGAGTGGGACCTAACAAGTCCGAGTTGGAGGACATCTTTTTGGAATATTGGAACAGATGTCTGCATAGTGGCACCATAACTGAAGGTGATAATGCATCCAGACAATGGATACTCTTGTAGTTTGCAGCACTCATAACTGTAAATAATCTCCGAGATTGAACATCATTGGAATGCAGCAAGGATAGTTGGGTTTATTGATGGTTGTTGTCTTGCTTTAAGTGCATGCTCTTGGTATGCTACTCGTAATTGGTCATATTGAGGTGGGCAAGTGATCTCAGGCTTTTATTACCTATTATGTAACCCAGCTGTAGATTATATTCTTGGCATTCAGGTGATTATATTATTCATGCTCTTACAAAACAGGATATACAAACACAAGAACAGGAGGAGGCCATTCATCCCATTGAGCCTACTCCTCCATTCATTATGATCATACTACTCATCCATTGCAATGTTTTTTCCATGTATTCTGCCCCATGTAACTTTATATCATTGGCACCCAGAAATCTGTCAATCTTTGCTTTAAACATACTCATTGATTGAGCTTCATAGACATCTGGGGTCATGAATTTAAAATATTCACAACCATGGGTGACACGGTGGCACAGTGGTTAGCACTGCTGCCTCACAGCGCCAGAGGTTCAATTCCCGCCTCAGGCGACTGACTGTGTGGAGTTTGCACGTTCTCCCCGTGTCTGCATGGGTTTCTTCCGGGTGCTCCGGTTTCCTCCCACAATCCAAAGATGTGCAGGTCAGGTGAATTGGCCATGCTAAATTGCCCGTCGTGTTAGGTGAAGGGGTAAATGTAGGGGTATGGGTGGGTTGTGCTTCGGCGGGTCAGTGTGGACTTGTTGGGCCGAAGGGCCTGTTTCCACACTGTAAGTAATCTAATCTAAGTAAAACAAATTTCCTCATCTCTGACTCACATGGTTTCCCCCTTATTTTGAAATTGTGATACCAGATTTTACACTCCCAAATCAGGGAGAACATCTGATCTGGATCTACCTAAAGTAGTTTGTAAATTTCAATGAGTTCACCCCTCAGTGCTTGAAACTCTAGTTTCCCAAAATCTCTTCATGAAAGAGACCCACTGTCCCAGGAGTTCATCTGGTGAACCTTGTTGCACACAATGACAATAATATCCTCTCTAATATAAGGGAAGGAAAATGGCGCATAGTACTCCAGATGTCGACTAACCCAGTTTCTTTCCTCTTAAATCCAATGCTGCTCCTGTACTTAACCCCTCTTGTGAAAATGGCTAAAATACTATTAGGCTTCCCAATATCTTTCTGCACCAACATGTTAGCCTTCAGCTGCTTCTTGACAAGAGTACCCAGGCCCTTTTGTACGTCTACATTTTCCAACCTCTTACCAGTTAAGAAACACTCAGATCATCTGTTGTTCCTATGGAATTGAATGACCTCACATTTTTCCATATTACATTTCATCTGCTATGTTCTTGCCAACTCACTAAGTATATCTAAATCATCTTGAAGCTGTTTTGCACCTTCCTCACAGCACACGTTCCCACCCAGCTTTCTGTCATCGGCAAACTTGGTAAAATTACATTTAGACCCTATGTACAGTCATTGGTGTAGTTTGTGAGAGCTTGGGTTTAAGTATGATCCTTGAAACACTTGATGAGTAACAGTCTACCAAATCTTCCTGTAATGAGCATACATTTGACTTGGGCAAATATTTCTGCTGTACATAACTACATAAGATGTTACAGCTCATTTATTTTGTTTTCCACTTGTTTATATTTCTATTCTATTTTTCCTTTCGTTAAGTTTCTTGATCCTCCTTTGCCGTATTCAAAAGTTCTTTCAAACTTCAGGTTGACCACTGCTTCTGGCAACTTCAAAAAGCTTTTTTAAAAGTCTTATACAATCATTAACTGGCTTTTTCTGGGCACAGTTGACTGGTTTTCAGGGGTTTTGTACCATGTGGAATTGTTACAGAATTTTAAGGAAGCTCTTCAGAGACTTAGTGTAGATTCGATGAGCCAAATTACCTCTATCTACTCAGATGCAATTCTTATTTGGTCTGACCAGTTGAGTTGGAACCAGGTGCAATTTGATGCCCACAGACCCATGCTTCTTTTTGAATGAAGCCTGAGATCAAATCTGTGTAATGGACCAGTGAGCAAAACAATGACTACCGATTTGATGGATTTATTGGTCATAACTTCTCCTCTTAAAATCTGTAATCCATTCTTGGCACTTGGGTAATGTCTAGGAATTACATTTGAAGTTTATTGCAAGGTATTAATTCTGTGATAGGAGAATGCCATGTTCAGACAAGTCAGTGTATAAGATTGTGGGGATCTGGAGCAGGAATGGCCTTAGAATGGAACTGATAAAGGATGGGCATGGGGAATGGGGAGTGTTGGCTAGGTTGTTGGGAAAGAAGCTCACAGAGGCCTGCACTACTGTTGAGGTATTTCAAACTCAATTCTGAGTGGTGGACTGGGATTAGGATATTGGCACCTTGGCTGAGTTGGGCTGTAATCACTGGCAAATTTAATCAGAATGAATTCAGGGATTTTGGTACTGGGAGCAGCAGTGATTGTGCACTAATTTTTGTTCTTTTTTGTCCACTCTGCTTAACGCTGATTTTCCTAGAGATAGTCAGCACAGGTAATAGCTAACATCAGATGTGTGCTCAGTTACCAACATGGTGTATTAGGTCCCATATTTGCATCTGTTTATGCCCTCATGCCTACTCTGACATAGTTAAAGGGCACCTCTTGTTTAACTTTTATCAAAACAGTGTCCTATCTCACCTGCACTAGAATTGTAAATGAGTGTCTGTTTTGCTCAAAATAGCACTTTCAGCACTGAAAACCTAAACAATGCATTACCAAATTTCATGCTATTCCATAATGTCACAGCAGGGAGCGCTGAACTTCATCCCCATTCTCTCATCACACTCTCCACTGCGAAAAATGAAAGAGCAACAAAAACCACTCTGTGTAATTTTGAAAGAAATGTAAAAGCACATTACCGTCTCTCAGAATTGTGCCTATCCAAATTTTGAAAGACAATAGAAATTCACAGTTAACACATTTTGGTAGTGGGCAAATGTCAGAGTAGGCATGAGAGCATAAACAGATGCAAATATGGGACCTAATACACAATGTTGGTAACTGAGCACACATCTGATGATAGCTGTTACCTGTGCAGACTATCTCTAGGAAAATCAGTGTTAAGCAGAGTGGGCAAAAAAAACCAAACATTAGTGCACAATCACTGCTGCTCCTAGTACCAAAATCCCTGAATTCATTCTGATTAGATTTGCCAGTGATTCCAGCCCAGCTCAGCCCAGGTGTAATCTTAAGTGTAACTATTAAGAAGAAATCAAGTTGACACCAATTTTATTCCTTGCCTGATATATCTTATACTCCAGCCACCTCTCTAATGTTTCTGACCCACCACTACCCCAACCAACTGCCCCATCATTTACATTTTAAATACCTTATTATCAGACAAAATAGCTTCCCTTCTACAGTTGAAGAAACATACTTGGTGTGCACACCTTGCCCCTCAAACTTCATCACCTCACAATCTATCTCCTGCTTAGAGATACTTGTTAAATTGTGTCTCTTTGACTATGCTTTTGGTCAACTGTCCTAATTTACCTCGCCTTGGAAGCTAGTGCTTCCAAATAAACCTGTTGGACAATAACCTGGTGTTGTGTGATTTTTAACTTAATTTCCCTTCACGTAGCTCAGCAATAAATTCAAAATTAATATAAATTAGCCCAGAAATCAAGCCTAATAGCTAAGAGTCTCTTTGATCTTCAAATATTAATAATATTTAAAGATAGATGTTATCTATAGGAGTGAACTAATCCTAAAGTAAATAATTGTTTAAGTATGTCACACTGACTTTACAAGGCACAGCTGGAGTTCTGAGGAAGGGTCACTCGACCTGAAATGTTAACTTTTATTCATCTCCACAGAGGCTACCAAACCTGCTTACGTTTTCCAGCAATTTCTGTTTTTGTTTTTTTATTTATATTGTCCACAATTCTTTCAGTTTTTATTTTGTTAAAATTGGTTTTAAGTTTGCCTTAAAGAGTTGTGTTTTATAGAGAGAATGTTTAAGTGTTATTTTCCTGCTGATAAAACAGCCTTATGTGACACCTGCTGTGTTGTATCAGTGAACAGCTCCAGGCTGCTGGTTGCTTGAAGTGATGGTGATACTGTTACTGTGATGAAATTTGTTGCTTTGAGAGTTGTGTCATATCTGTAACAAGTCAAAAATGTACAGGTGTCACTATTTGCACAGTTAAATATCTTGTTGTAGCACTGAAAGTATGTGGCAGAAATCAATCAATGCTTAACACCTGCTGAAACACATTTTTAGTCAGAATTAATGAGATTAATATAAGACAAATCCAAAATTATTCCACTATTCTTATTTGTGTGGCACCAGCAACCATGCACAGCTTGACAGGCAACAATAGTGTCTTTGAAAGGAACAACAGGTTTGGTCTGCTGGCTCTACCGGTTAATGTGAGCTTTGTAGTCCCTCTGCAGTCATTTCCTCAGCAGCAATTATAAATAATAGTGGTTGAACAAATGTATATGGAATAATTTCATGAAAGTAATTTCTGACTTGCATCATTCTTGTGCTCCTTTATTGATTCTCAGCAGCTAGTTCACAAATATACTTACTATTTTTCTTTGTGTCATGCTAGATCAGCTCAGATCAAATACTCAAGCAAACTCTCTAATGCCTACATTTTGAATCCATATTGAATAATGACTCTTAAAAAATTTCTTTTATTCAATCTGTCCAGATATTATGGGGTAGATACGACCCAAACCCAGACCTTCTGGCTTAGAGGTAGGGACACAATCACAGTTCCAAAAAATATTTGAGCTGGATTCAGTTGATTCAGGATTGTAGCTCTAATTATTTTGAACTTGAACACACTGAAGCACCGGAAGCTGTTGAAAGACACATATGATGTTGGTCACAAGGTTCAGGGATACACAGAAACAGTGGAAGGGTTTGGGCTTTTCAGCCTGGAAAGGGGATAGCTGAAAGGTGATATTTTCAGCCTGGAAAGGGATAGCTGAAAGGTGATATTTTAGTGGTAGGCCAAATGTGACATGACACTGTTTAAGAATGGAAAGATTCTTCTCATGCTCTGGTCAATATTTATCCCTCAAGCAGCTTCAAAAGGCAATTTGGAGGTACTTGCTGTTTTCAGATTGGCTTCAATGTTCTCCTATTTTATAACAGTGAATACAGTTCAAATATAATTTATTAGAAGAAATTTTGTGGCGAAAGAATTTGTTATTGAAAGAAACTATATCTTGTTAGTCAAGACGTCAGGGAACATCATTTAGCTATCTCTAAATTCTCCATTTACCTTTTATCTAAGTTGGATTTTAGGCAAGAATGCTGAAATTCTGAGCAGCACTTTTTTTGCTGTATGTTGCTTTAATGCAGATCAATATATGAGAGGGCTCAAACTGAGTAGGAAGGTAATCACACACATTCAAACAAGTGATTGAGATTCCAGTTCCATCTTGTTGAAATTTGCCATTTTTTTGGCAAATGTAGTTTAAAACCAAAATGATTCTGCTATATGAAGGGTTTAACTGGTGAAAGCTGATTCAATACTGCATAAAATTTCTTCCAAAGTCTTACTATTTTGCAACATGTTTCTATTAATGATATTTCTGGCATTCAAGAAATTCCACAATAGCATACAAATGGATTTGAGTGAAGGATTCACTGCCCAAAGAAGAACTTTATTGATTTCTCTTAATGGAGCATGAGAGGTGACTCAAATTGAGTATGAAGAACACTGTAGAGATCTCCATATCTCTGCGGCTAGTCCAGACTTTAGTATTGTTTCAAGGAGCCTGCTATTCACCCTGTGGCAGTGGAGGATAAACAGACTTGATTTTATTTCACCACAGGATTGTGTCAAGTGTCTGCTGACTTTATTGACATCGGTTTAAGCATGGTCACAAAAACAGGCATGTCTTTGAAACCTTCCTAATGAACTCTGTGTTTCATCCATTTCTGCAAAATAAGAGCAGCCAGTTCTCCAAAGAAAGCAAGTATTAATCTGATGTTTGATTTCCATATGTAAGCAATAGGCTTAGCTGAATACGCACTAACAAAATATGATTCACATCAGCTTTCAGTATGTAGATCAAGATAATAGATGAGCAAAGTACTGCAGATGCTGGAACCTGTACTGAAAACAAAAAATGCTGGAGATCACAAAGGGTGAGGGAGCCTCCATAGAAAGAAAGTAAGCCAATGTTTCAAGTCTAGATGACCACTTCACATCAGCTGAGATGAAGGGTTATCTAGATTCAAAACGTTAGCTTGCCCTCTCTCCATTGATGCTGCCTGACCCACTTTGATCTCCAACATTTTTTGTTTTCAGTTGAGATCATGTATGCTGTGCTTATTAGTGTCTCCACATTGGGGGTGATGGGTGGAAATAGGCTGTTCAGGTAATGTATGGTATAAGGGGACATAGACGCTCTGGAGACTAGGTGTGGCCTGGTTCTTAAAGAGTCCACTGTGAGCTGCTATTACTGACCATTCGCTAGATGCACAATGCAATTAGAAAATGGCTGGGACAATGCTCGTGGTGGGCAGAGTTGGTATGATGGGTGAAATAGTGGAATCCAGATCTGCTAGACACTAGGACATTGAAGGGCCAAATACATGAAGCATGTGCTTACAAATTCCAGTTACATGACATTTGTAGACCTTGCTTCACACATATGTAATGCTTTTCTTCTTTTTCAAATGTTGGTCAAATGAGGTTTCATCATGCATTGATGCTCACAAAACTAATACTGTTATCTCAGTGAAGCAGGAAAGAGAGGATGATGGATTTAGGATTCAAATGATACAGTTAAAAATATAAAAGCCATAAATTATGGAGGATTCTGAGTGGGAAAGTCCTAATTCCTAATGGATCCAAGTCCTAGAGGAGGATTTTAAGGATTATTACGCTGTGAAAAGAGCTTTACTGATGGTGTTTGAAATAATGCCTGGGGCATATAAGCAAATGTTTTGGAATTTAAAGGAGAAGTCTGGGAAAACTACATCGAATTTGAAAGCAATAAAGAAAATAATTCTGACAGGTGAATACCAACATTATAAGTTGAAACCATGAATGAAGTAACAAGAAAGAATGTAAAAATTCACTACCTTTAGTCATAAGCACCTATGTTGAAGGGTCACAACTGCTAGGAAGTCAACACTATTGTGTATCATTTAATTTAGATTGTTGAAATTGTTTAGTAAAGACCAGGATATAACCTTGGATTTTCCTCATCTGTATCATTCAGTGCTTGCCATGAACAACATCGATTTTAAGTGGCAATCTAGAACGTACCATTTGGTGTAATGAACTGTACATTAGTCCATGTTCCCTCTTAGCAAAGATGTGTGCTTGGCTGTGTTGTGCAGTGAAATAAACAGACCATGTTTGCCAAAGAAAAATGAAAAGAAATGTAGTTGTGCAGAAAAGAATGTTAGAATTGTTGCTAATATTCCTGATGTATAGAGGGATGTTTCTCACTTGCGTTTATCATGAGTCTTGCTAAAAGTTTATTGATGTAGAAGCTCAATGGGAACTAAGTTGCAATCACTTTTTCTTTCAGATTCCAAAAAGGGTTCATAAGCGAGATAGTTATTTGTTGTATTTTGCTTTTGGTTGAACCAATAATCTGTGTTAACCTTCCTTCCTAGATTTTATGATGCTCTGGTTGGTTCTCCTTTTCTGTTTTACATCTCATGCTGCAAATCAACTTCCAAAAAACCAACAGTTGCTCATTACAATCGATCCTTCCCAACTTATCTGCAGTGCGCCTGGTCCTCCTGGGGCTCCTGGTCCTCCAGGATATCCTGGCCAATCAGGGACAGTCGGAAGAATGGGGATTCCTGGGAAAGATGGGGCAGAAGGGAAAGATGGCCCTAAAGGCCAAAAAGGAGAACAAGGTAAAATAGTGACATTGTTCTTTCTTGTAAATGTCAGTATGTCTGGAATTTACAGTTATCCCTGTGCCCATCACTCCCACATTGGGCCAGGTTCAAACTTTACCACACCAATCCACTAGGCTGATGCAGTTTTAATAGTCAGGAAAGCTGCCACTGTTCTCATCTGCCAGGGACAGAGTTTATTGCAGTGACCATTCAAAGAACTTAATTAGTGCTGGGTCAGGAAGGTCAAGTAAAGGCCATCCTGTCTCGAACTTAATTGCTCAGACAGCAGGAGGGTGTTAAGTATCTCCTGTTTGCCAAACAGTTTGGTGTCAGCTTCCCCACCACTTCCCTGAGAGGAGAGGATTTTGTCCCGCGGATGTAGATTCAGACTTAATGCATTGGTATAAAATGGGTTATGGAGTGTCATAAAGTCACTTTATTGGTCTTCACTACTGGCTCACTATCACTTTTTTAAATCAGAGTTCGAGATCTATCCAAAGAAGAGAACATTATATAAGGTTTATAGATCCTTTAAAGTAACAGCTTTGAATTATTAAGAGCATTACAAAGGACAGCAACAGGGGATTTTTTTCTCTAATTTTGAGATTGATGATATGTGATCTCTCTGGTTATCGGTTAGTACAATGTTTAGGTGGGTGCATGGATATCAGGCACAACAAAATCAGATTGTAATAAGAATGTAAATTGGCAACTATTGATTAATTCAAGAAGTAGATAACCCTGTAAGTGATGTTTTCTATCTATGTGCTTATCCATGGATTGCTGGGTAGGGAAGATTTTACATAGCTTCCAACTCCTACAAATATGCATGACATTTACTCGTGAATGTTGTAGAAAAAGAATACTGTATATGAATTTTTGTATAAAGTAATTATGAACAGTTAATGCTTATTAGGAAAAAGAGTTTTAAAAATAATTAACATAAAAAATTAAAATTTTAAGATCATTAAAATTAGATTTAAGTTTCAGACTAGTACCAGTGCATTAAACAAACATTATTATTTATTTCCTAAAGTGACAATGTTCATATTATTATAATTATTCATCTCACAAGTCCATAGATTCTACACTTGATTGAAAATGCATGTATTGACCTTAGCTTAGGTATGACAACTTCTGGATTTTTACAAGTGTTGCAAAATAAAAATTTCCTTGCTTTTCTTCTTGTCTTCAAGGATGCAGTTACTTGATTGGGAACATTATTTTTAATGTCTTTTTCTTCCAGAAACAGTTTTCACAGAATTTACTTTAGAAAATTGGATATAAAGTTGCTTCACATTACTTAAAAAATTATAGCATACCGTGCGTAAAAGGAGAGCTGACATTTGTAAACTACACATAGAACAATACAGCGCAGAACAGGCCCTTCGGCCCTCGATGTTGCGCTGACCTGTGGACTATTCTCAGCTTGTCCCCTATACTATCCCATCATCACCTATGTGCTTATCCAAGGATTGTTTAAATCTCTCTAATGTGGCTGAATTAACTACATTGGCAGGTAGGGCATTCCATGCCCTTCCCAATTCTCTGAGTAAAGAACCTGTCTCTGACATCTGTCTTAAATGTATCACCCCTCAATTTGTAGTTATGCCCCCTCGTACAAGCTGACGTCACCATCCTAGGGAAAAAACTTTCACTGTCTACCCTATCTAATCCTCTGATCATCTTGTATGTCTCCATCAAATCTCCTTTTAGCCTTCTTCTTTCCAATGAGAACAGACCCAAGTCTCTCAGCCTTTCCTCATAAGACCTTCCCTCGAGACCAGGCAACATCCTGGTAAATCTTCTCTGCACCTTTTCCAATGCTTCCACATCCTTCCCGAAATATGGCAACCAGAACTGTGCACAATATTCCAAGTGTGGCTGCACTAGTGTTTTGTATAGTTGCAGCATGATATTGCGGCTCCAGGACTCAATCCCCCTACCAATGAAACCAAACACACCATATGCCTTCTTAACAGCACTATCAACCTGGGTGGCAACTTTCAGGGATCTATGTACATTGTCTCCAAGATCCCTCTGCACATCCACACGACCAAGAATCTTTCCATTGACCCAGTACTCTGCCTTCCTGTTATTCTTCCCAAAGTGCATCACCTCACATTTAACTGCATTGAACTCCATTTGCCACCTCTCAGCCCAATTCTGAAGTTTATCCAAGTTTGCTTGCAACCTGTCCATGACTCCACTGACTTTAGTGTCATCTGCAAATTTACTAATCCATCCACCTATGCCTGTGTCTAAGTCATTTTTAAAAATGACAAACAACAGTGGTCCCAAAACAGATCCTTGTGGCACACCACTAGGAATCAGACTCCAGGCTGAATATTTTCCATCAACCACCACTCGCTGCCTTCTTTCCAAAAGCCAGTTTCTAATTCAAACTGCTAAATCACCCTCAATCCCATGCCTCTGCATTTTCTCCAACAGCCTACCATGTGGAACCTTATCAAAGACTTTACTGAAGTCCATGTATACCACATCAACTGCTCTACCTTCATCAACATGCTTGGTCACCTTCTCAAAAACCTCAATGAGGTTTGTGAGACACAACCTGCCCTTGATGACACCATGTTGACTATCTGAAATCAAATTGTTGCTTACTAGATGATTATAAATCTTAACTCTTATAATCCTTTCCAAAACCTTTCCTACAGCAGAAATAAGGCTCACTGGTCTATAATTATGTGGGTCACCTCTATTGCCCTTCTTGAACAAGGGCACAACATTTGCAATCCTCCAGTCCTCTGGTACTAAACCTGTAGACAATGATGGCTCAAATATCAAAGCCAACGGCTCTGCTATCTCCTCCCTAGCTTCCCAGAGAATCCTCGGATAAATCCCATCTGGCTCAGGGGACTTGTCCACTTTCACTCCTTCTAGAATTGATAACACCTGTTCGTAACTAACCTCGATCCTTTCTAGTCTAATATCTCGTGCCTCATTCCTCTCCTCTACAATATTCTCCTTTTCCTGAGTGAAAACTGATGAGAAATGTTTGTTTAGCATCTCCCCGATCTCCATAAGGTCCACACTCAACTTCCCACTTCTGGGTTTGACTGGCCCTATTCCTACTCTAGTCATCCTTTTATTCCTCATAAACCTATAGAAAACTTTAGGATTCTCCTTTATTCTATTTGCTAAAGACTGCTCATGTCCTCTCTTTGCTGTTCTTACCTCTCTCTTTAAATCCTTCCTAGCTGATCTGCAACTCTCCATTGCCTCTTCTGAACCATCTTGCCTCATCAACACATAAGCTTCCTTCTTCTGCTTAAGAAGAGATGCAATTTCTGTAGTAAACCACAGTTCCCTTACCTTATGACTTCCTCCCTGCCTGACAGGGACATACCTAACATGGACACTTGTAATTCAAAAATCCACACAATTTTGAATTCTAAAAATGAACCCATTTTGCAGCATATATCCCTTTGAATTAACAACAAATCAGTATTTCCTTTCAATGGAATGTGTTATTCTTATTCCAAGTCTTTAGATCAAAACTCAATAAAATTAAACTTGAATTAATTTCACAAACTTTGCAGGTCATATTCCTTAATTTCATCTTGGGTTAAACTCATTCTTAGTATTCTCAAGGAATTCCAACTGATTCCATCTTCATCGATGGAACTTGTGCCATATACTTCACAGAAATTGCAGTAAATCCAGAGGAAATGCTAATTAAGTCCAGTCAGCACCATTTGACAGGTACAATTTGAGAACATTACCAGCCGTAGAGAGAATGGATTGGAAAGATGCAAATGCAGTTTACAGCTCTGCTGAGCACATAATTAATTAGAAAGATTCCAAATAAAATCCCTGCTGACCAAGCCGCTAAATGTTTTCCTCATGTCTCAGTGATCGATAGATTAACATCTCTCGTTCAATCTGTGTACCTGATCTTTGTTAAGCTGAGAATTAGAATACTATAGCAGCCCTTAATGACTGAGTCTAGTGGGAGGTAATATGCTGTGGAACTCAGTCAGAAAACACCTGTGTGGTCTGTTGGTGAAACCACGTTACGGTTAGCTGAACTTAGGAGTGTGGAGTCCCAATCTTCACTGTTGACATGAGAAATAGCCAATTAGACCAGGTAACCTATTCTGTTGTGATGGCACTATATCCAACAAGATTCAAGAGGCTTCAAGATAGGGAGCAAGGAAGAGACATGAATTTAAAGCTGATAATTAGGTTTGATGAAAGGTCTAAATCTGCACTTCAGAATTTCATAATTTGATTATAATATTCTGTATGCAGACTCCCTAAAAAGGATTGATTGGTGTTACTCTGCTTTGTATTGAGGACCTGAAGGCACATATCACCAAGGTTTGTACCATTAGAGTACAAGGCATGAGTTTGACTCGTCATGAATTCAGGTTTCTGGACAAATTCAAATTTTTAAACTATCATTGTAAAAGGACAGAAAAAGAAATGGAAAGCTTAACAATAAATTCCACGTTCCACGCATCTCAGCATTATGTGGTAGCATAAAACAAGAACGTTATTCAGAACTTCTGATAGGGAAAAAAAATAATAACTAAACAACTTAATAGAACTTTGAATTAACAGAAGAGTTGGACATTATGCCAGAAACAAAATGCCGATTTTCATGGCATTACCAAACCATTTCACAGCTATCAAAGTCTTTTATATAGTAGTCACTATTGTACAGTGATCACTTAGTCTCTTATTTCAACACAGATCTTGTATGGCCATGTCAGTTGAATTATAAATCTTACATGGAAATTAAAACAACATTTTATTTTCAGGTGACAGAGGAAAACCAGGAATAGCTGGAAAGCCTGGTATTAAAGGCATACGTGGAGCTATTGGCAAAGCAGGCCCCCGAGGACCAAGGGGTTTTAGAGGGGCTCGAGGTAATTCAGGAACAAATGGACCAAAAGGCACGAATGGAATCAATGGTGAACCAGGTTTTCCTGGAATCTGCAAATGTGGCACAAGTACTGCAAGATCCGCCTTCTCTGTGGCCATCACCTACAGCTACCCAAAGGAACGTATGCCCATCAAATTCGACAAAATCCTTTTGAACGAAGGAGGACATTATAATGTTTCCAGTGGCAAATTTGTATGTGGTATACCTGGTATTTACTACTTCTCCTATGATATTACCCTGGCAAACAAGCACCTTGCTATTGGGTTGGTGCACAATGGGCAATATCGTGTTAAAACTTTTGATGCAAACACTGGGAACTATGATGTAGCCTCTGGTTCAACTATTATGTACCTGAAACGTGAAGATGAAGTTTGGCTGCAGATATTCTATTCGGAACAGAATGGTCTGTATTTTGATCCGCACAGGGCAGACAGTTTATTCACTGGCTTTATGATTTATGTTGATCAGGACTACGTGAATGAACTTGAAGAAGAGCAAATTCTCTAGACAACGAAACTTTGTGTTCTAAAATATACATTTTTGTAGATGCTGCAATAGACGCTGTCCAACTATGTAAATCCTGATTGGGATATTTAAAATCAGTGATTTTAATGTGCAACCTAACAAGACAATACCTCCTTTAAAAAAGCAAACAGAAGAATGTCACAGGGAACCAGCAAGATTTTTTTAAAAATCTGTTTTTCAAGTGTGAATGATATGCCAACACTATAGATTAACATTTATTACCAATCCTAGTTATCCCTAAATGCTGATGGTGGGATTTGTCTAAGTGCCTTCAAAGCTTACTGGTTTGCCGATACACTTTGAGGGAATGGGCCAGCCACATAACGCTGACTTAAGGCACTTTACACCAGATGAGGACAGCAACCTTCCTTCACCTGAATGAACCAATTAATATTTCAATATTCCATGAGCTTTTATGACAATTATTTATATTAGCATCTCACGTAATTAGCATCCTGAATTAATCTTATTCTAGCATAATAGAAATTAATGGATGTTTTGACCAATTTTGTGTTGTTGATTTGCCACTGTGTGCTTTGGTTTCATTGTTTTATTGTCAAATAAGATCAATTACAAACACAAGCCCCAATCTCAAAGCACATACCCAACAGGAATGTAGTGAGGGTACATGCTGGTAGGAGAAGGGGGAAACAGATATAAAAATGGGGGAAGAATATTCATGTCCCTGTTCACACCATGCTCCTGACCAGCACTATTTTAATCCTAAACTTCAGAAGGCCTAGGTGTACACACAGAAGAAGTGAGACCTCATAAATAAGCAAATTTGGGTTCCATATGATGAATTAGGGCCCCAAGATGGTTTTAACCGTTGTTTCATAGATTCATACAATGCAGAAAAGGCCCTTCAACCCATCGAGTCTGTACCAACATAACTGCCACTAAAAGTGCGCTAATCCCAATTTCCTGCACTTGTCTCATATCCTCGAGGCATATTGTTGCATATGTGCCTTGGGCTGAATTCAGAAGCTTCCACTGAGGAAACATCAACAAGCTGAGCTGAGCCAGATGAGATCGGGAAAATGTTTAACATTTTCTTGTGGGCCAGAAGGAGTAGGACTAGCACTGAAAAACGCAGAAATAAACCTCAGAGATCCATATTTGGGCTTCGACTCAACATTATAATCATATCCCACTTAACCACTGGCCACTGTTATAAGTGCCAGGAGCACGCTATTGCATGTTCAGCTGTGGTTTCCTGCTGCTGAAATCATGCTCCCATCAGGCAGCTCATTATTCATGTGAGAGTCTGACTTCAGGAATTGAAATAAAACCTGTGAATTAAAGTCTCTTAGGGCCTCCTGCAACCAAAGACTAGGCCCAACCCACTCCACTCTTGCCTGGAGTTAACACTGGGGCCATAAGATTGGTCATTGGTCATCTTTGAACCACTGAGTTCAAGTTTTGAAGTTATTTTTAAATATAACATATAAAAAAACTATTCCCTTACATTCAATATAGTGTGGTGGGATAAATGATTAAAATACAATATTACAAGGTCAACAGTACTCCTATGCAGGGCAGAACATAGGAGAAGAATTCATTTATGGTAAGCTTTTTTAACATCTTGCTAGGATCAGGTGAGGACTGATTCCTTTCGTTTAAACTCCTCTCAGTCAGTCTCAACTCTATTTTTATTTTATTTCAGCATGTAGCTGTCAATCTTCAATTAAAGATGAAAGAAAATGAAATTTTATTACTTAATAACCCCAGGAAAAAAAGTAGAATCATGGTGTCAACCACACATCTAAACATGTAGTAAATTTAAAAAGGAGAAAGTGAGGACTGCAGATGCTGGAGATCAGAGTTGAGACTGTGGTGCTGAAAAAGCACAGCTGGTCAAGCAACCTCCGAGAACAGAAATTTACCTGTACCTCCATTAATGTCATCTACTATATCCATTGCACCCGATGTGGCCTCGTCTACCTTGGGGAGACAGGATGCCAACTTGTGGATCATTTCAGAGAACATCTCTGGGATACCCACACCAATCAACCCCACCCCTCCGTGGCTGAACACTTCAACTCCCTCTCCACTCCATCAAGGACATGCAGGTCCTGGACTTCCTCCATCGCCAAACCCTCATCACTCAACGCCTGGAGGAAGAATGCCTCATCTTTCGCTTTGGGACACTGCAACCACACGGGATTAATGTAGATTTCACCAGTTTCCTTATTTCCCCTCCCCCCACCTTATCCTAGTCCCAAGCCTCCAACTTGGCCCTCCTGTCTTGATCTGTCCATCATCTTTCCCATCTATCCATTCCACCCTCCTCTCCAACCTATCACCTTATTCCCTGTAGTGTACAAAATCCCATGCAAGTACTGCACAAAACACTACATAGGACAAACAGGAAGACAGCTAATGATCCACGTCCATGAACACCAACTAGCCACGAAACGACACGACCAGCTATCCTTAGTAGCCACACACGCAGATGACAAGCAACATGAATTCGACTGGGTCAACACTACTATTATAGGACAAGCCAAACAGAGAACAGCCAGGGAATTCCTAGAGGCATGGCACTCATCCACAGATTCAATCAATAAGCACATCGACCTGGACCCAATATACCGACCACTGCAACGGACAGCTGGAACTGACAACCGGAAGCAGCAGATTCAAACCACTACAAATGCCGGAGGAAAGATCACAGAAGCGCTTCACAGGAGGCTCCCAAGCACTGAGGATGTCACCTAGACAGGGGATGAAACGTCTGCAACACAAATTCCCAGCTCGGCGAACAGAACCACAACAACGAGCACCCGAGCTACAAATCTTCTCACAAACCTTGAAAAGTAGCTGTAAAAACATATTTGACTGTGTATTCCTGGGTCTGGCTTCAGTGTCTTTCAAAGCTAGCTAACTGCCTTTAATCTCCCAATGCAGTGTGTAAAACTATCATGTAAATTTGAATTGAAACCAGAGATGTAATTTTCTTGATGTTGATTTAGTTGACTGGTTTTAATGTCATTTCAGTGCAGAATGTTTCACTTATTTTACATAGGTCTCCTGGATTGGCCTCAATCTGTGGTCAGGTGATCATGGAAGCCATTTTAGTTCAGTATCTGTCTTGTTAGACAAACTGTTTCAGTTCACAAAAGGATCCAGGTACAACAATCAGATGTTGCAAGTTAAAAATTCTCCGACCATATTCCCCACTTCTACCAATTTAAACATCCCTAAGTTTGTACAATGCATGGAAATTTTATCTCCAGATTTCTAACTACATAGTGCTAATATATCAATCTTATATTCTTATAAAATATGATATACCTTTGTTATAGTTTATCAAAGAAATGCAAGATGAGGTAGGAGGTTATTTGCTTGTTGCAGTTCTGCATTCAATTGTGTGTCATCTGAAGCCAGGAAATTATTACATGTGACTAGTCAATTTGTAATTCTTATTTTTAGAATTGGGCCTCTTTGAACTGCGAATATATCTGTTTAGATAATAATATTTTGTATTTTTGTCTGAGGGCTTAAACGTACTGAAACTTGAAATTAAAAACATTTATATTGAGAATAGTTCTTATTCATTATTGTTTTCATTTGAATTATATTATCTGAGCAAAATATTAAAGTATTAAATAATAACAGTGGGAGTAGCTAATTGCTTATCGCTCCTGAAAACAGAGAATAACAAACAAAAAAAAGAGTACAATTAAAGGTGTAGGCAACTGATTTTAACAAGGCATCATTTTTGTTGCCTTGTTTTATGGAATCATTTCATAATGTATTTTCACTGCAATTACCTGTACCCCTGAACCTGAGACAGGAAACGTTGTGTGAGCAAAGTACAGCACCATCTTTTGTTTCAGATTGCAATTGACCTTACTCCTGCATTAAATGGATTTGGACAGGATTTCTACTCTCTAGTGCTAAATTGGGATTAATTTTGTGCTATGACACAGAACTATTTGAAATTGGATGAACTTGGTGACCAGCTCTGGGAGCAATAGTGACACCTCTGCCATACGATAGTGGGAGCTTGGAAGTTTTTGGCAAGATCTGAGAAGTTCTGTCATGAATTGCAAGATATGCAAGACACCAACTGAGTGGTCTGTGTATGTCACCTTTCCTCTTTCAGGTCTCTCCAGAACCACCCTTCCTAGTCCAGCTTTCCTAGAGACAACTTTCAGGCCAGCATGGATCATCCATTCTTTCCCTCCCATCCCTTTTCCCACAGGCCTGCTGGAAATTCTTGTGTCTGTACCAGGCATGAACCTTCAGACATAAATTTGAAAGGCTCTACACAAACCCGACTTCAAAACAGTTTCCCCAATCGCCCCTGGCCCAGACACACATCACTGTGCAACCCCTATGTTACTACCACCACTTCCACAAACAGGGTTGGCGTCTCCTCCTCTCCACCTAATCCCTCCCACTGCTCCCCAAACACCTGCATGCCAAACCTGTCTAAGTGAGGAGAAGAGCAGTGCCAATGCTGCCCAGAGCTACAATGCTGATCCTTCATTGCTGCGTTTGCTGTGCCAGTTCAGAACTGTGCGTCTGCAGCAGCACAGTGCTTAGACACCAGCCATGAACAAACTACAACAAGAGAGCCATCCAGGACAAATGAATGACATCTACACAAACTGAGTACAGGAGGTCAGGCAGCATCCGAGGAGCAGGAGAATCGATGTTTCCAGCAAGAGGCCTGATGAAGGGCTCTTGCCCGAAACATCGATACCCCCTCTCCTCGGATGTTGTCTGACCTGCTGTGCTTTTCCAGCACAACACTCTCGACTCTGATCTCCAGCATCTGCAGTCCTCACTTTCTCCTTTAGTACAGGAGGGCAAATTGCAGCAAATCTGGGAAATATTGAATGAATTTACAAGACCAAATTCATGGTGAGGTGCTGACTCCAGCATTTTCTAACCAATGTGGCATGACCATGGAATAAACACACTTGTGCAAAACTGGACCTTTCTGTTGCTGATTTTATGCCATCAGAATTTCTAAGCTCTGTGTATGACCAACAGATGATTATCATATGGAAATCTTGGCTTTGATGTCTTCCTTGATTAAATAGTCTAGCAAGTTACTTCCATCACACTCAATATAAAGAGTCTAAGCATAAAACATTGTAGATGCTGGAAAGTAAAACAAACATGCCGGAAAATCTCAGCAGGTCAGGCAGTCCATTCCTTGAAACGCCTGAAATTGCATTAACCTTGGTAGCAACCTCAGATCAAGCTGGACATCCCACCTCTGTACCATCCAATCCAACAGAACGTCCCTGGTTTCTGCCTGCAAAGTAGGGTGCTAAATTTCCCTTGTCTTCAATGTCCAGGGCAAATGTCTGGAATTGTACAGGGCAGATATAGGTGAATGGTGCCTATCTGGGTGCACAACAGCCTTTTTAAAGTGGTGCCCGCACTAGGATTCTCTCCATTCTAGGATATCCTCGCAGTGGTGAGTTGTTCTGAGTACAGCAAGATGACAGGGTTGCCATGGCATGAAGTAGGTAGTTAGTGAGTATAATATGGTAATATTTGGTGAGAAACCTCATTAGACATCACAGTTAGAAACATTTTGTGAAACCTGATGGAAGTGGTACTAAGCTAAGAAAAGTAAAATTCTACATAACGTTTCAGGTTTATGATTTTTTATCAGAAAAGGGAAGTACGAATTTGCAAGGAACCATATGGGAAGGAGTTCCAGGATGTTAACCCTATGATACTGATGAACAGTAAATTATTTCCAAGTTAGGGTGGTGAGTGAATGCAGGGGAAATTGTAGATGAGGTTATACCCATATATCAGCTGCCTTTGTCATTCTAGTGGTCACAGGATTGGAAAGTGCTGTCGAGAAAGCTTTGGTGAATATCTTCAGGTACTGCTGCTACTGAGCATTAGCATGGATTCCCACATCTACCTGGACTACACCTCCTCCCACCCTGTCTCCTGTAAAAATGCTATTCCTTATTCCCAATTCCTCCGCCTCCACCACATCTGCTCCCAGGAGGACCAGTTCCACCACAGAACACACAAGATGGCCTCATTTTTTAATAACCAGAATATCACCCCCACTCCTCCACCCCCAACATGGTTGATGATGCCCTCCAGTGCATCTCATCCATGTCCTGCACATATGCCATTGAACTCACTCCTCCAACTACAACAAGGATGAAACCCCCCAGTCCTCACCTTCCACCCCACCAACCTCTGTATACATCACATCATCCGCTGCCATTTCCGCCACCTACAAATGGACCCCACCACCTGCGATATATTTCCTTCCCCACCCCTTTCCTCTTTCCGTAAAGACTGTGCCCTCCGTGACTCCCTCGTCAGGTCCATGCTCCCCACCAACCTACCCTTCCCTCCCGGCACCGTCCCTGCCATCGCAGGAATTGCAAAACCTGCACATTTTGCCCCTCCCCTCAGTCCAAGGCCCCAAAGGAGCCTTCCACACTCATCAAAGTTTTACCTGCACTTTCACACATGTCATTTTCTGTATTTGAGGAGACAGGATGCCTACTTGCAAAGCACTTCAGAGAACATCTCCAGGGCACCCGCACCAACCAACCCCACCACCCTGTGGCCGAACACTTCAACTGCCACTCCTTCTCCACCAAGGACATGCAGGTCCTTGGCCCCCTCCATCGCCACTGCCTAACCACCCGACACCTGGAGGAAGAATGCCTCATCTTCCGCCTCAGGACCCTCCAACCCCATTGCATCAATGTAGACTTCACCAGTTTCCTAACATCCCATCCCCCACCTTATCCCAGATCCAAACTTCCAAGTTGGAACCGCCCTAATGACCTGTCCTATCTGTCCATCTTCCTTCCCACCTATCCGCTCCACCCACCTCTCGGACCTATCACGTTTACCCCCATCTCCATCTACCTATTGCACTCTCAGCTACTTTCCCCCCAGCTCCACCACCCTTCCATTTATCTCAACACCCCTCAGCTCACAGCCTCATTCCTGCTGAAGGGCTTTGCTCAAAACATCAACTCCCCTGCTCCTTGGATGCTGCCTGACCTGCTGTGCTTTTCCAGCACCACGCTGTCGACACTTAGCATCAGTGGTTGAGCTAGTGGATACTTATGGACATGGTACTAGTCAAGCAAGCTGTCCTGAATGCAGTCAAGCTTCTTGAGTGTTGTTGAAGCAGCACCCTAGGCAAGTGAGGAGAATTCTATCACACTCCTGACTTGTGCCTTATAGATGGTGAACACCTCTTGGCGAGTCAAGAGGTGAGTTGATTACTGTGGAATTCCTAGTCTCTGGCCTGCTTTTGAAACACAATACTTTAATGGTTGGTTTTGTTCAGTTTCTGGTAAATGTTGATCCCTAGGATTTTGACAGTGGGGATTAGCAATGAATGACAGGGAGGCAATGTTAGATTCTTTCTTCTTGGAGATTGCCTGGCACTTGAATACCAATAAAATGAAACATATCAAGGCCAATTATGAAAGCTATTAAAATGTTTAAATTCAGGTTTGTTTAAATTGTTTAACTTTTTCACACCATGTGTTTTGCATTCAAAGAATTCTGCACGGAAATATATGTGGAAAGAATGCTTTACATTATGCAAAGAATATGTTTTTAACATGAAAGGCACTTTAAACATGTGTTGCTTTATCTCTTTTTGTTTACTTTTTTTCTGCCTTTGCTGGAATGCCTTTTATCTTTTGTTTAGAAGTTCCTGTAAAATTTGAAGCCTTCAGATAGAACTAGGACCTCGACAGAAATGAGTGAAAGCATTCTAATTCTTCAAAAAGTCTAATTGGTTATGATGCCAACAATTCCAGTCTATGAAACAATGTAAAGTGATAAGCACTAATTTTACCTACCTCCTTAGTCAATTGATCTGAAGTTTTGCATGCTATCAAAAATGACTAACACTGGTTAAAGCAGTACCAGAATGTATCTTTAGGGGGCACCAAACCTGGCAAAACAACAATTTAGCTCGACACTGAACTCTTAAGCTACAGCTGAAAAGGTCAGGCAGAAATCAAAAGTTTTCTTTTAATAATCTCTAATTTGTTTTCTGCATATCACTCTAAAATCTTTAACTTCCCTCTTCCATGCCTTAGGCTTCTCCTTTTAGCCCACTCACAACTGGTGTCTCAGGAGTTTCCACCCAACAGTAACTGTTGCTCACCCATTAGAGGTCCTCATCTACAGATGATGCAACATTTATACAGTAACATTTGCAGATGTCTCATTATAGAAACAACAGAAATCACAGAGCTGCCAACAGGCTTTGGGAACCACCTAGTGGAACCTATGGGGCTCTTCAGCTTTTCAACAAATGGATTCTGCTAGTCTGAAGTAACCTGTCAACGCTCCAGCAACAGTTTTGAACTCTTGTGCTCCAGAACTTGCTGCAGCCCTAACCAAGTTGCTTCAGTACAGCCACAACACTAGCAACACTCTGGCAATGTGGAAAATTGCTGAGTACGTTCTATATACAAAAAGATCAACTTGGCCAGTTACCAGTCCATCAGTCTACACCTGATCATTATTAGGTGATAGAAGGGAACATCAACAGTGCTATCAAGCAAGACTTACTTAGTAGTAATCTGCTCATTGATGCTCCAGGCGACTCAGACCCCAACCTCATTCCAGCCTTTTTCAACAGTGTGAAAAAAAGATTTTTAGACGTGTGGAGAGGGTGACTGCCCTGGTCACATTTGATGAAGCACTGCCTCAAGGAGCCCCATTAAAACTGGAATTAATTGGGCAATTAGGCCAAAACTCTCCACTGAACAGCAGTCTTATCTTGCACAAAATAAGACAGTTGTGGTTGTTGGTGGTCAGTAAGTCCTCTCAGCTCCAGGATATCGCTGCAGAAGTTCCACAGAACAGTGTCCTAGGTCCAACAATCAATGATTCATCAATAACTTATCCTCTATCAGACTATGAATCTTCATTGATGAATGTATAATCTTCAGAACCACTCATGACTTCTCAGGTAGTGAACTAGTCCATGTCCAAATGCAGCAAGGCCTGGACAGATTTGGGCTGCCAAACAGTAAGTAATATTTGTACCACACAAGCACAAAGCAGTGATGATTTCCAACAAGAGAAAGTGTAACAATCATCCCTTGATATTCAATGGATATACCATCACTGAGTTCCCCACCATCAAACATCCCGGGATTTCTTTGACCATAAAATGAACTGGTCTAGCCATATAAATATAGTCGCTACCACAGCATATAAGAGGATAGGAATCCTGCAGTGAGTAGTTAATGTCCTGACTCTCTGAAGCCTGTCCACCATCTTTGAGACACAAGTTGGGAGTTTGTTAGAATATTCCCACTGGCCTGGATGAGTGTAGCTCCAAGAAAATTTAAAAAGCTTGACACTATCCAGGACAAAGCAACCCACTTGATTGTCATCAAATCCACAAACAGCCACTCCCTCCCCCACCCAGGCGGTAGCAGCAGTGTATGCGCTTACAAATTCACCAAGGTTCCTTAGTCAGCACCATCCAAACCTGTGACTACTAACATTTAAAAGGACAAGTGCAGCAGATATATGGAACAGCATCACCTGCAAGTTTCCCTCAAAGCCACTCACCATCCTGACTTGAAATATATCATATTCTTTCTGTGTTGTGGGGCCAAAATCCTGGAAGTCCCTCCACAAAGGCATTGTGGGCACATGGGCTGCAGCATTTCAAGAATGCGATTCATCACCACCTTCATAAAGGCAACTAGGGCTGGACAATAAATGCTGTCCCAGCCAGCAATGCCCACATCCTATGAGTGGATAATAAGATACTCTGGACTGGTTATAGAAAAGAAAGGAAACAGAGGTACGGCCTACGGCTCTTGTGGGCAGGCATTCATTCCATTGTATTCACTCCAGGAATACTAGGGTCATTACTTAAGGCTGAGAATTGGATTGAAAACATTCTTTTAGTTCAAATGCTAAGACCATTTGAAGATCATTATTTCTGAAACATATGTGTTATATAATACATCCCTTTCCAGCTGCTTCCTGTTGAATATTCTGTAACATGTGCCATTCCCAGATGACAGAATGTGGAGCAAAAAATACTTTGAGTCTTACAATGCCATTACTTTCAGTGAATTACTTCAAATCATCTGGAACAAAATGTTTCAATACTCAGAAATTGCCTGTGAAAATATTTGATGTAGCTTCAACATCCCAGTGAGTGCTGACAAGTTGCTATGATCGAGCAAATAATAGAATGCTTACCAGCCTGTCATTAAGAGTTGCAATGCTGTGGGGATGCATCTTTGTTTTCCAGCTATGGTATCAGGCTATCTACTGTATACGAAACAAAAAAAAAGACCAAAAGAACTGTGGATCCTAGAATTCAGAAACAAAAACACACATGGTTGGTAAAACTCAGCAGATCTGGAAGAATGGAAGTTTTAAAGAAGGGTCACTGGACCTGAAGCATTAACTCTGCTTTGTCTCTACAGGTGCTGCCAGACCTGCTGAGACCTTTCCAGCAAGTTCTGTTTTTGTATCTATACTAATATATTTAGATCTTACATCGCATCAGTTTCTTCAGTGGGAGGAAATGAAGCACCCGGAGAAAACCCACGCAGACACTGGAAGAATGTGCAAACGCCACACAGTCATCCAGAGGTGGAAGCGATCCCAGGTCCCAGGCGCTGTGAGGCAACAGTACTAACCACTGCGCCACTGTGCTGCCCAAATTATTATGCCCATGTTGATTAAAAGCTAACTGCACACATATTACCATTAGCAGTGGAATACACGCAGAATAACATGCAACTTACTTGGATACAAAGCCATTCTCTTGGTGGTGGCATAGAGGGTGACTTGTCAGAGGAGATCAGACAGAACAGGATCCTTGGTGAGGCAGCGGATAGTCTGGCAGCAAAGCCAAGGAATCGTGGATGCAGTAAGCCCAGGGAAGGGACTGCAGTGGTGGAAGTGTGGTATGGCCGGAGCAGGGAATCCTGGCATCATCAAGGCAGTAGCAGAGCCAGGATTCCTGGTTGCGTTTGCAGTCATGGTAGGCCCAGATCATGGACTCCGGGTTATCATCGAGGTGCTGACTGCAGCTCCTGGTTGATGTACGCCTGGAGCCAGGAATTCTTGGTTACGGGAAAAGTAGCAGCCACAGTGGACTAGTGGGCTCCTATTTGCGCTGTGAATGTGGATTTAGCATGGGTCATGGCATCAGCAGCGGCATCAATGAGGTGGGCTCCGTGGCAAAGAAATGGCATTTTAAGAATGGCAATGCCCACATTGGTGAGTCTGGCACTGGTGGCTGTTAAGATGTGGAGGAAGGGTGGCACGCAGGTGGGACTGATGAGCAGCTCAGGGCTCAAGATCCATGGTGGAAGCAGTGGAATAAAGATGGACTTTCTTTCAGTTGCATCGTTTATTCTTTTTATTGTTAAACAATTCAAAATACTGACAGTTGAAGTTTTTCACTGTATTTTACTGTATTACTCATTGTAAAATACACGAGACAATAAATCATTTAATCAGTCAAGGGAGCTGCTGGTAAAGATTATATTAATTGCAATAAGGAGATACAATACTACAGTTCTCACTGCCATAAATACAAGATGAATCTAAACCTGCCCCTCAAGTCATTTGCAAGCTGATTTTCCAACATCCCTAATTGTAACCCAGCCCTGTATAGTTGGTTGAACTCAGTGCGCAAATATTAAGGATAACTGAGAAATGTTCTGTTTCCATTTTTAATTATTTTTTGTCTCACTTCTGGAAGTTATGTTCATGAGATGAGGAGAGATTCAGAGCAGCATTTACCTCACAGCCCATCAACGATGGGTAATGTAGGTGAGCGGGGAGATCTTGGTGTCCATGTACACAGAACCCTGAATGTTGCCACCCAGGTTGATAGGGTTGTTAAGAAGGCATAGGATGTAGAGGGATTGAGTTTCAGAGCCATGAGGTCATGCTACAGCTGTACAAAACTCTTGTGCAACCACACTTGGAGTGTTGCCTACAGTTCTGGTCACTGTGTTATAGAAAGGATGTGGAAGCTTTGGAAAGGGTTCAGAGGAGATTACTAGGATGTTGCCTAGTATAGAAGGAAGGTCTTATGAGGAAAGGCTGAGGGAGTTGAGGCTGTTTTCATTAGAGAGAAGAAGGTTGTGACATATAAGATAATCAGAGGGTTGGATAGGGTGGACAGTGAGAGATTTTTTTCCTCAGATGGTAATGGCTAGCATGAGAGCATATAGCTTTAAATTGAGGGGTGATCGATATAGGACAGATGTCAGAGGGAGTTTCTTTACTCAGAGAGTAGTAGGGGTGTACAAGGCACTGCCTGCAATGCCAGCAGACTCACCAAATTTGAGGGCATTTAAATGTTCATTGGATAAACATATGGATGAAAATGGAATAGTATAGGATAGATAGGCTTCAGACTGGTTCCACAGGTCGGTGCAAATTCGAGGGCTGAAGGGCCTGTACTGTGCTGTTATGTTCTACGTTCTATGATCACCATAATTTATGTATAAAGAACAGCCATGAGCAACATAAGAACAGGAATAAACCATTCTGATCCTCAAGCTCATTTGACCATTCAGTGGAATCATGGCTGATCAGTGTCATTAGTCATTAGCATTTTATACAATTGAGCAGCTGATGCTATAAAAATCATCTTTTCAATGAGGTATTAGACGATAATGAGCATTTGAGGAAAAGCACAGATGCACAAATTTTAATTCACCGTCAGTATTTAGGAACTATATTGCTAACCTCTTTAGCAGCAGCAACAAGACCAGTCTTCCCCATCAAAACCCCATCCCCCAGAAGCATCCTTGATGCTGTCGCCTCTTGACAATCTCTTTTAAATGCAGTAATCAACTGAAAAATAGAACATTTGTTCTTGAAACTATTGTTGTTCCTGCCATGTTATAAAATCTCTTCCATGGAAAAAAGAAATTTCCCCTTTATGTTGCTGGACAAAAGCATGGATTGAGAGGAGACAGTTACTGATCCAGGCTGAGAGCCTTTTATCAGGGTTTCAACTAACCATGCAGCTGTTAATGATTGCCCTGTGGGTATGGCCACCAGTCCCAGACAGATGGTTTCCTGCTTAAAACTTTGTTTCAGATTGCCTGCTTGTGTTCTTTACTGTTACAACTTCTATAAACTCCTTTATAGCACACAGTGCACACAATGGGAAGGAGGAACAGTGAAAGGCTATTGGGTTTATTTCATCTAATTCAATAACTGATTTCTGTTCTCATCACTCTCAATCTCTCTCGTTTGTGGAATGAACTGCAAACTCCACTGTCTCACATGTTACCACAACCAGTCTGAGTGAAGACAAAAATAAAGTTTGCCCAGACCTTCCTTTCCTCCCCACTCACAAAAAAAAAATCACCTGGGGCTGTGACACATTCGCTTGGATATATACATGCTAACACACTAGCAGCATTTCAGATTCTTCAGGTTGAACTCACCCAACCACTTATAGTGCAGGTTTTCAACATCTTACAAACTGCTAATATGAGTTACAAATCACACAACACCAGGTTATAGTCCAACAGGTTTAATTGGAAGCACTAGCTTTCGGAGCGCCGCTCCTTCATCAGGTGGTTGTGGAGTGCACAATTGTAAGAAAGAGAATTTATAGCAGAAGTTTACAGTGTGATATAACTGAAATTATACATTGATAGTTTCACTTCTTTCATATGTAAATCACAAAACTTTTTTTTTAAATTACATTCTCAGGTTAACAGTAACAATTGGTGTCAGCACAGATTAGATGTTGAGATGTTGAAGGTGTTAGCCCCCTGTGTTCCCTGTCTGTGCCATAATGTTTAGATTATAATCTAAAAAGTGAGTTAACAGAGTCTTACATGAATGCATGCAGTTTTTGATGTCATTAGCATTTTATACAATATGTGTGTGTGAGTGTAAAGTGTCTAAGTCTGTGAGAGGGTGCATGTGTGAGTGTGGGAGTGAGTGTGTCTGTAGGAGTGTATGTGAGTGTGTGCGTGTGTGCGTGTGTGTGTGTGTGTATAGTGCGCGTGTGCACACAGGAGTGTCTGTGTGTGTGTGTATAGTGCAATGGTGATCACCTGTAATGTGACATGAACCCAAGGTCCCGGTTGAGGCCCTCCCTATGGGTACCGAACTTAGCTGTCAGCCTCTGCTCGGCCACTTTTCGCTGCTGCCTGTCCCGAAGTCCGCCTTGGAGGATGGTCACCTGAAGGTCCGAGGTCGAATGTCCTGGACTGCTGAAGTGTTCCTTGACTGGGTGGGAACACTCCTGTCTGTTGATTGTTGTGCAGTGCCCATTCATCCATTGCTATAGTCTTTGCTCAGTCTCACCAATGTACCATGCCTCAGGGCATCCTTGCCTGCAGCGTATGAGATAGACAACGTTGGCTGAGTCGCATGACTACCTGCCACGTACATGGTGGGAGGTATTCCCACGTGTAATGGTGGTATCTATGTCCATACGCTGGCACGTCTTGCAGCGCCTACTGTGACAGGGTTGTATGGAGTTGTCCTGAAAGCTGGGCAGTTAGCTACAAACAATGATCTGTTTGAGGTCTGGCGGTTGTTTAAAGGTGAGCAGTGGAGGTGTGGGGAAGGTCTTGGTGAGGTGCTCATCCTCATTGATAATGTGTTGCAGGTCGCAAAGAGCATGGCATAGTTTTTCAGCTCCTGGGAAGTACTGGACAATGAAGGGTACCCTGTCGGTTGCAGTACGTGTCTGTCTCCTGAGAAGGTTATTACGGTTCCTTGCTGTGGCACGTTGGAACGAGCAGTCGATGAGTTGAGCATCATACCCCGATCTTATGAGGGCATCCCTGAGTATTTCCAGGTGCCTGTCACGTTCTGTCTCATTTGATCAGATCCAGTGTATGCATAGGGCTTATCCACAGGGGATGGATGTTGTAATATGTTTTGAGTGGAAGCTGGAGAAGTGTAGCATTGTGAGGTTGTCTGTGGGTTTGTGGTAGAGTGTGGTGCTGAGATGTCCATCCTTGATGGAGATGCATGTGTCCAAGAATGAGACAGATAGTCGAGAATAGTCCATGGTGAGTTTGATGGTGGGATGAAACTTGTTGATATCACTGTGTAGTTTTATTAGTGATTCCAGAGGAAGACAATGTCGTCAATGTACCTGGTGTGTAATATTGGTTGGAGATCCTGTGTAGAGAAGAAGTCTTGTTTGAACCTGTGCATGAAGATGTTGGCATATTGGGGTGCAAATTTGGTCCTCATGGCTGTTCCATGTGTCTGGATGAAGAACTACTTGTCAAAGGTGAAGACGTTGTGATCGAGGATAAAGCAGGTGAGTTGTAGGACAGTGTTTGGAGATTGGCAGTTGTTGGTATTGAGTACTGAGGCTGTTGCCGTGATGCTGTCATTGTGGGGGATGCTGATGTAGGCTGCTGAAACGTCCATTGTGACGAGGAATGTTCCTGGTTCGACTGGTCCGTGGGTGTTGAGTTTCTGTAAGAAATCCATAGTGTTGCGACAGAAGCTGGGGATCCCCTGTACAATGGGTTTCAAGATGCCTTCAACATAGCCAGAGAGATTCTCACACAGTGTCCCATTGCCTGATACGATGCGACGTCCGGGTGTATTGGCTTTGTGTACCTTTGGAAGGCAGTAGAAGTTGCCTAAGCGAGAAGTACGTGGGATGAGGACACATAGGGAACTCTGAAGGACTGGATCCCAAGTCCTGATCAATGTGTTTAGTTCATGGGTGTGTTCTTTGGTCGGATCAGCCGGTAGTGCCTGTAGTATTCCTGGTTGATCAGTTGTCGGTACACTTCCTTGCAGTAATCTGTTCTATTCTGAATGACAATGGCTCCTCCTTTATCTGCTGGTTTGATGACAATGTTGTGATTGGTTTTGAGAGCATGGATGGTGTTGCGTTGTGAATGGGTGATGTTTTGCTCTACCTTGTGGGTACGGCTGATGAACCTGGCATTTATATATTGCCTGACGGTTTGAGCATACATGTCAAGCACAGGGCAGTGGCCCTCTGGTGGGGTCCAAGTTGACTCCTTCTTTGGTCGCTCCTCTATGAATCCCTGTGATGACTGTTCAGGTGGGTGTCTCTCACAGACACTCACAAACCCCCATCCCAGACACACACACACGCACACAGACACATATATGTTTGTGAGGTGAATTTGTACTTGCAGGGTTACATTGTACTTTGCTCAAAAACTGCATGAATCCATGTGAGACTCTGTTAACTCACTTTTTAGATTAGAATCAGTCTAAACATTATGGCACGGACAGGGAATACAGGGGGCTAACACCTTCAACATCACAACATCTAATCTGCACTGACACCAATTGTTACAGTTAACCTGAGAAAGTAACTTTTAAAAAGGTTTTGTGATTTACATATGTAAGAATAAAACTATCATGGTCATTCTAACAGATGAGAGACTTAACAAAAAATCAAGGTATTTTTCAATAAATAATTTCAGTTACATCATATTGTAAACTTTTGCTATAAATTCTGTGTCTTACAATTGTGTACTTCCCAACCACCTGATGAAGGAGGCACTCTGAAAGCAAATGCTTCCAATTAAAAATGTTGTGTGATTTGTAACTCTGTACACTCCAGTCCAAAACTGACATCTCCAAATCATGCTAATATGAATTTAGTTACACATGCTCGTCACTTTCTCTCCTATAGCTTAGCTTCATTTGTTTTCTCAACTGGTAATCATTGAAGAATACAACTGCATAACAGGCAAAACAAACTAGTCCTGATTCATTATTGTGTTATACATATTTTAGTTTGATTTAATTTGGTGAATTGTTTTATTCACAATATATTTCCCAGATTTTGGGGGATGGGGGTACTTATGATGTCAATTTCTGTCACAATAACACTGGGATACAAAAAAAGTTACGCTTATTGGTTAAATTAAGCAAACTTAGCTTCATTCACGCACGGAAAAATAATCTGCAACAATGGTCCTTCACTTATTCTGGTAACCCAACCTGCAGTCCAACTCTCAGTTTTTTGCAGATAGAAAAACACATTCAAGAATAGCTTGCAATTATAACATTAATACAGAAATCTGGATGACTGTTGACCCCACCACTCGACCTCTGCAGCCACACCCTCATGCTTGTGCTGCCCCATATCTCGTCTGTAGCCTTGCCTATCCACTCTGTCACTTCCTCGTGTTCAAAGCTGCTCTTGTAGACATGTCCCTGGTCATGCGTAGCCCATGTATAGCCCCAACCCTGAGTCCATATGGACCTGCCTCTATTTTCCTGCCCTACTCTGGTCCCTATAGCCCTGCCTGTGTTCCCCTGTCATTGTTTCTCACCTCCTCTTAATTTCGGTGTAGGTCAGCCATTGTTTTACTGGGTGCCTTTCTCAATTCAGGCAGCTTGCAGGCCGCAATGAATCTTCTATAGGGGGTACTTTGTAGCCTGTGAGTCTGTTTGGTCTGGATGTTCCAACTGACTACTTGGTGATTCTAGGGTCACTCTCATTTAGAAGCAACATGTACACCTTCTACGTAATATTCATCCTGAACCGAGGGGAATGCTGGAGACGGGGGTGAGCAAGTGATGCTAGGTGGGAATCAGTGATGATGCAACACAGCACATGAGTGACAGATAAGTGTGGGTGAGTGATGAAGCAGTTGGGTGAGTGACTATGGAGTGTGAGCTAGTTAGTGACAGGTTGTGAGTAGGTGACTGGGTGGTGAATGAGGGGCGGGTGGGTGTGGGCGAGTAATGGGGGTGGATTGGTTTGAATGAGTGATGGGTAGGTATGAGTGAGTAACAGGTAAGCATGATTGAGTGATGAGAGTTTTGAGTGAGTAGTCGGGGTTGGCGAGTGAGTGTTGAGGGCTCTGAGTGAGTGATGAGGATGGTGAACAATTGATGGATTATTGACTGTGAGTTAGTGATGGGGTGATGAGTGAGTGTCAGAGGTGCATATGAGTGAGTGACTGGATCTGTGAATGAACAATTATGGGGGGAAGCTGTGTTGGTGAGTGACAGGGCATGTGAATGAGTAACAGTTGGAGTGTGGTTCAAGAAGGTAGCTCACCACAAACTTCTCAACGAGAACTAGGGATGGGCTTTTAAATGCTGGAAAGCCAGTGACGCCCAAGGTTCCATGAGTGAATTACAAAAAAAAGTTGAGATTTTCCCACTACCTAACATGCTTATGAAGCCATGGCCAGTTAAAATACCTGCTTAGTTCTCTGAATTCCTACATATCTTACCATTGGAATCAGATGCTACTTGCACAATCTTCTTACAATATCAATAAAACAATACATGTGATAAACAATGGGTCATTCCAAATCTGCAGGTCTGCATGGATGATCGCATTTCATCATCCTTTATTGGGATTGTATTATAGACCCCATAACAGTCAGCAGGAAATTGAAAAACAAATTTGTAAGGAGATTTCAGTTATCTGTAAGAATAATAGGGTGGTTATGGTAGGGGATTTTAACTTTTCAAACATAGACTAGGACTGCCATAGTGTTAAGTGTTTAGATGGAGAGGAATTTGTTAAGTGTGTACAAGAAACTTTTCTGAGTCAGTACGTGAATGTACCTACTAGAGAAGGTGCAAAACTTGAGCTGTCAGTGAGGGAGCACTTTGGGGCCAGTGACCATAATTCTATTAGCTTTAGTGATGGGAAAGGATAGACCAAATCTAAAAGTTGAAGTTCTAAATTGGAGAAAGGCCAATTGTGACAGTATTAGGCAAGAACTTTCAAAATCTAATTTGGGACAAATGTTCATCGTTAAAGGGACAGCTGGAAAATGGGAAGCCTTCAGAAATGAGATAACGAGAGTCCAGAGACAGTATATTCCTGTTAGGGTGAAAGGAAAGGCTGGTAGGTATAGGGAATGCTGGATAACTAAAGAAATTGAGGGTTTGGTTAAGAAAAAGAAGGATAGATTGAGTGAATCCTTAGAAGAGTACAAAGGCAGTAGGAGTATACTTAAGAGGGAAATCAGGAGGGCAAAAAGGGCACTTGAGATAGCTTTGGCAAATAGAGTTAAGGAAAATCCAAAAGGTTTTTACATTGCATTAAGGACAAAAGGGTAACTAGGGAGAGAATTGGGCCCCTCAAAGATCAGCAAGGTGGCCTTTGTATGGAGCTGCAGGAAATGGGGAGATACTAAACGAGTGTTTGCATCAGTGTTTACTGTGGACATGGAAGATATAGAATGTAGGGAATAGATGGTGACATCTTCAAAAATGTCCCTATTACAGTGGAGGAAGTGCTGGATGTCTTGAAATGCATAAAGGTGGATAAATCCCCAGGACCTGGTCAGGTATACTATAGAACTCTGTGGAAAGCTAGAGAAGTGATTGCTGGGCCCCTTGATGAGATATTTGTATCATTGATAGTCACAAGTGAGGTGCTAGAAGACTGGAGGTCGACTAATGTGATGCTACTATTTAAGAAAGGTAGTAAAGACAAGCCAGTGAACAATAGACTGGTGAGCCTGGCATCGGTGGTGGGCACGTTGTTGGAGGGAATCCTGAGGGATAGGATTTGCATCTATTTGGAAAGGCAAGAACTGATTAGGAATAGCCAACATGGCTTTGTGTGTGGGAAATCATGTCTCACGAACTTGATTGAGTTTTTTGAAGAAGTAATAAAGAGGATTGATGAGGGCAGAGTGGTAGATGTGATCTATATGGACCTCAGTAAGGCGTTCAGCAAGGTTTGCCATGGGAGACTGGTTAGCAAAGTTAGATCTCATGGAATAGGAAGAACTAGCCATTTGGATACAGAACTGGCTCAAAGTTAGAAGACAGAGGGTGGTTGTGGGGGTTTGTTTTTCAGACTGGAGGCCTGTAACCAGTGGAGTGCCACAAGGATTGGTGTTGGGTCCACTATTTGTCATTTATATAAATGATTTGGATGTGAACATAGGAGATATAGTTAGTAAGTTTGCAGATGACTCCAAAATTGGAGGTGTAGTGGACAGAGAAGAAGGTTACCTCAGATTACAATGGGATCTTGATCAGATGGGCCAATGGCTGAGGAGTGGCAGATGGAGCTTAATTTAGATAAATGCGAAATGTTGCATTTTGGGAAAACAAATCTTAGCAGGACTTACACTCTTAACGATAAGGTCCTACATGAATAGGAAGAGTTTGGAGGGATATGGGGCAGGTGATGGCAAGTGGGACTAGATTAGGCTGGGATATCTGATTGGCATGGACAAGTTGGATCTAAAGATCTGTTTCCATGTTGTACCTCTCTATGACTCTATCACCAAGACTCTTGTTTTTACATATAAGCACTGAAGAACTCTTTGACCCTCAGCATCAGTTTGAACTGACTGCATTAACTTGATTAATGCTAGATTCAGCTTCCTGGGCCTCCTGATAAACATGTCTTTTGAATCCTTGTCATTATAGAAAGTTTCAGCGACTCAACATTTGCTTGTGGTTTCTCTGATCTGGACTTTGTTTAGTTATTGCTGTGGTCACCACATACAATCATAGAATCCCTACAATGAGGAAGCAGGTCATTCAGCCAATCGAGTCCACACCAACCCTCCGAAGAGCATTTCACCAGAGAATCTCCCCACCTCACCCTGCACTTGACAGGGTCAATCTACCTAACCTACACATCTTTGAACAGCTGGAGGAAACTGGAGCACCTGGAGGAAACCCACGCAGACACAGGTTGAATGCACACAGTTGGCCAATGCTGAAATCGAACCTGAGTCCCTGGCACTGTGAGGATATTGAGCCACTGTATTGGAATAACACCAGAATTTGATCAAGTAAGTTTCTGTCTCTTCAACCTCACTCAGACTCTTTAACTTCATTCACTGTGATTATAGATGAAGCTGTAACTTTCACTTTCACTTCAGCAAGATCGTAAGTCAGCTCAACCCATGGATAATTTCTAAATTCCCTACTAACAGTGTTCCAGAGATCAAATCACATTCTAAGTGCACTTTGGGCAAAAGAACAGGTATATACTCTCCACTTATCCATTTATTAAAACTTTGGCTTTCAATGCACTCTCTGGATATAAAATATGATGTCCTTCTCCAGCAAAGGAGATTATGTAGCTTCTGTAACCTTTAATATAGTTATGTACTGAGCTATATCATTTAAAAGAAAAAAGTTACCTTTCCTTTTCACAATAATCCTTTATACCTTTCATCGACTTTATTCACTTTTGTACTGAAAGTACGATGTACCTTCAAACTGATCATAGTAGTTAAAGCTACAAAGTGCTAATATTTTAATTATCCATATTGTCTTAGCTTTTGCAGAAAATCCAAGTTAACTCCTTTGGCAATTCTTGCAAAATAGTCTATAGGATAGATTTAAATGTCAGGTATCTGCCGTTTTGTCTTTACCAAGTAAACTTTCTTCACATGCACTCTTATGTTCAAAGATGCCCCAAAGGCCCACAAACCTTTGTCACAACTGTGATGGGAATAATACATTGGAAATCAAATTCTACTATTCCCAGAATTGTCACAAGTGAGAACTATAGTTAACTTAATCTCTGGGATGATTTTTGTCTGATGATGATCTCTGTAAGATGAAATAAATTTACAACAAGTTTAATTAGTAAACAAGAAAACAAGAACTTAGTTACAACAAACTTATCATCTAACACTGGCAAAGACAAATCATTAAATACTCATTTGCAAGCTTAAACTACACTCATTTTAAAATCAAATACACAGATATTCATTCATACATGGGAGGAACAACAGGAATACCATGGATGGAAAGTAAAGACAAAAAATGCCCAAAGTCAGTGGATCAGAGTTCAATCCAAGAGAAGAAATAAAGTGATTTTCTCATGGTTTTTTTAGTTTTGATGATTTCATATTGATGTCGATTGCAACAATCCTCAATTCAGTAGCCAGTGAGACGAACTTAGAACTTGCTTAAGTTAGCAGATTATTGTGTGTTAATTCTTTCATTCACATTGAAAGAGAGAGAGAAGGAGACTTTGTTTGCTTGTAAGTCTGAGTCCCAATTGCTCTCTCTCTTTGAGTTCTATGTCAAACTGCTACTTTAAACCAATGCAAATACTGTTGCTGGGCAGTTACCTATTTTTCCAGGTGCCTGTATCTACGTAAAAAAGTATCCAATCCAGTTTCAGCCAAATAACTCAACACTGTTGCATTTTTAATTTGAATTGAAAAAGAAATGAATCCATTTTCAGTTTTATATTACCAAATAAAATATGCACAGCCCTTGCAATCACATTTCAATTTTTCTCTCACTTGTGTGCAAATTTCAAAATAAGTTTGCTGCAAGAGAAAGAATGTACCTCAGTGGGAGAACTCCAAAGTTGAAATTAATCATTTGACCATCTGGAAGAGCATGGCTTGATTAAAGGCAGGCTTTGTGAGGGGCAGGTCATGCCTCACAAATCTTATTGAGTTCTTTGAGGATGTTACTAGACAAGTTGATGAGGGTCGAGCGGTGAATGTTGTGTATACGGACTTCAGTAAGGCATTTGATAAGGTTCCCCATGATATGCTCGTTCAGAAGGTCAGGAGGAATGGGATACAGAGAAATTTAGCTGTCTGGATACAGAATTGGCTGGTCGACAGAAGACAACGAGTGGTAGTGGAAAGAAAATATTCTGCCTGGAAGTCAGTGGTGAGTGATGTTCCACAGGGCACTGTTATTGTAGTTAAAGTTTAATTTTGATAAACGTGAGGTGCTGCATTTTAGAAAGGCAAATCAATGCAAGACCTGTACCCTTAATGGTAAGGTTCTGCAGAGTGTTGCTGAACAAGGAGACCTTGGAGTGTAGGTTCATAGTTCCTTGAAAGTTGAGTTGCAGGTAGACAGGATAGTGTAGAAGGCATTTGGTTTGCTTGCCTTTATTGGTCAGTGCATTAAGATGTAGGAGTTGGGAGTCATGTTGTGGCTGTACAGGACATTGGTTAGGCCATTTTTGGAATACTGTTCAGTTCTGGTCTCCCTGCTATAGGAATGATGTCATGAAATTTGAAAGAGTTCAGAAAAGATTGACAAGGATGTGGGGAGGGTTGAAAGATTGAGGTATAGGAAGAAGCTGAATAGGTTGGGGCTATTTTGCCTGGAGTGTCGAAGGCTGAGAGGCAACCTTATAGAGGTTTATAAGATTGTGAGGGATATGGATAGGGTGAGTAGCCAAGGTCTTTTCACCAGAGTGGGGGAATCCAAAACTAGAGCACATAGGTTTAAGGTGAGAGGGAGAAGATTTAAAAGAGACCGAAGCAACTTTTTCACACAGTGCGTATATGGAATGAACTGCCAGAGGAAGTGGTGGAGGCTGGTACAATTACAACATTTAAAATATATATATATATATTTATCGAAAAACATTTTACTCTTTTACAAAAGGAGAAAAAACAAAAATACAGAAAAACAGAAATAATGTCACAGTATTATACCACAGTAATGTTAACAACAAACTACCTAATACTCTACAGGATACAATCGTCTCATAGTTACTTAACATATTTCAAATTAAAATAAACTTGAATGAAATAAAATAGAATTAAATTAAAATTACAACCGAATTAAGTTAAATTGCATTTCATTACATTACACTACTCCACTTGCCGCACCTCCACTGAAAGTCCTGTCCACGGGACCAACAGTTATTATACTCATATTTACTAGGCCTCCTGCTCCCAGGGTCTCCAGACCACCATATATGGTCCTCACAGCTATATAACAGCCCTAATCATTATCGCCGATAGGTCAGCGTCTATGTAATTTTAAAAGGGCCGCCAAACAGACTGGGGTTGTTTTCCCTGGAGCGTCGGAGGCTGAGGGGTGACTTTATAGAGGTTTACAAAATTATGAGGGGCATGGATAGGGTAAATAGGCAAAGTCTTTTCCCTGGGGTTGGGGAGTCCAGAACGAAATGGCATAGATTTAGGGTGAGAGGGGAAAGATATAAAAGAGACCTAAGGGGCAACTTTTTCACACAGAGGGTGGTATGGGTATGGAATGAGCTGCCAGACGAAGTGGTGGAGGCTGATATAATTGCAACATTTAAGAGGCATTTGGATGGGTATATGGATAGGAAGGGTTTGGAGGGATGTGGGGCGGGTGCTGGCAGGTGGGACTAGATTGGGTTGGGATATTTGGTCAGCATGGATGGGTTGGACTGAAGGATCTATTTCTATGCTGTACATCTCTATGACTCTGTGACTCTATGTCTTATAAAATTGTTCCATGGCACACCATATTTGTCAGATAATCTTGGGGGACGTACTCGATCACAAGTTTGTGCCACCCTCCAGCTCTGGCACTTCCACTTCCACCAATCCTCCACAGGTATGTCTTCTGACTTTGCAAAATTTATCCTGCATCCCGAAAAGTTGCCGAAAAGTTTAATATTTTATATTAACCAGGGTACAGACTTTTCCCGAGTTAGCCAGAAACAGAAGAACATCACCCACATCAAGAGTTATTTTATGTTCCCCAATTCCCACCCTTGGTGCCACTATTTCAGGGTCCTTCCGGATAGCCTCCACCAATGGCTCAATTACCAAGGTACACAGCAGCGGCAAGAGAGGACATCCCCGTCAGCTACCTCTCCCCACATTAAGATTATTCAATTTGACACCATTCATTGTAACCACCGCCTTGGGGTCTCTATATAAGATTGCCACCCACCTGGCAAAGGCAACCCCCCAACCCCCACAAGACCGAAGTGGTCTAGAACACCAAAGAGATACGGCCACTCCACTCGATCAAATGCCTTTTCTGCATCCAGGGAGACCACCAAGACGGTTTCAATCTCTGCTGACATACTTGCACTGTATTCAACAACTTCCTATACAATTGGAAGAGCTCTGGGCCTTAATAAAACCGTCTGGTCTTCTTTTATCGTAGTGGGCAGCACTTTTTTCAACCTCAGAGCCAGCACTTTTGATAAAATGTTGAAGTCTACATTCAACAACAAGCTGAATCTATATGATGCGTAATCCTCAGGGTCTTTCCCTTTCTTCAAAATAAGGGAGATATTAGCTTCCCGAAGAGAGGGCGGAAGGCAGTCCTGGCTATACGAATGACTACACATCTGCAGAAGTGGTTCAGCTAACGTGTATAAACTCTTTGTAAAACTCACTCAGGAACCCGTCTGGACCGGGTGCCTTGCCACCTTGGAGCTGCCTTCTAGCACCTCTTGTGTTGTCAGAGGTGTATTCAAAAGGGAGGCCTGTTCTGCGTATATATCAGGAAGGTCCAGATTTTCAAAAAAGGATTCCATTCTTGCTACTTATTCGTCACAGCCCTCCGATCGGTATAACTGTATAGAATTCCCGAAATCTGGCATTAACCTTTTTCAGCTCTCGAGTGATGTTACCAGTTCACTCCCTAATAGACACACTGGACTGCGGAGCACTTTTCTTCATAGCCAGATAAGCCAGGTATCGAACGGGCTTATCCCCATATTCAAAAAGCCTTTGCTTTGCAAAGGAAACCCCTCTCTTCGCCCTTTGTGTGAGCACTGAGTCCAAAGCAGCCCAGAGAGCCGTGACCTGTTGTAACTTAACCACAGATGATCTGTTATAATTTGCTGACTTGGCTGCTTTCAGCCAGGCCTCAAGCATCCACTGCTGCTTCCCTCTCTGCCTCCTTCTAGTTGTGAAATATGAAATAATCAGACACCTTAAATACTCCTTGGTGGCCTCCCAAAGAACCAATGGATTACTGGCCATACTCTGACTGATGATCCAGAAGCTGAAAATGTGTTGCTGGAAAAGCGCAGCAGGTCAGGCAGCATCCAAGGAGCAGGAGAATCGACGTTTCGGGCATGAGCCCTTCTTCAGGAAGGGGCTGATGTCCCAGAAGGCCCTGAATTCTCTTGTAATATACTGGACAAAATTGCCATCCCTCAACAGAAACAGATCCATGTACCACTGCTGTATGTCTGCTCCTTTACCCTTGGTCTTAATATCCGCATGGTCCGAACTAGTTATATTCCCAATCGTGCATGCCAACACCAAGTCCAAACAAACTGAGGGAGCAATGAACATATCAATTCTCATGTGGCACTTGTGTAGGTTGGAGTAAAAGGTAAAATTAGGCTGGAGATACCTCCACACATCCACTAGCTCCAACTCCACTAACTGCCTAGACTGCAGGGGTGTACCTGACAGACCCCTTGGCATCCTGTCTAACCCAGGGTCCATGAGATGATTAAAATCTCCTCCTACAATCAAGAGCCATTAATTTAGAGACTGTGTCAACCAAACATTTCAGAGGACGTACCTGGGGACAATAAACATTCAGTTCGCCGTGTACCAGAGCCTTGAGATGATGAACCGACCATGCTCATCCTTGACTTGATCTCTCACCCGAAAAGGGAGGTTCCTTCGTACCAGAATGACCACTCCTCTGCTTCTGGAGTTGAAGGAGGAGAAGAATACCCTATTGTAACCCCCCCCCCCCCCGCTGTAACTTTAGATGTTCCCTACCCGTTAAATGTGTCTTTTGCAGCAGAGTGATGTCAACCCTTTCCTTCTTAAGATTTGAGAGCACCTTTTTCCATTTAATGGATAATGGCTTCCCTTTATATTCCAGATGCACCATCTGAACAGAATGCTAGCCATGACCGCACACTACCGCCCACGGTCCCCCGTGAGGAAGAAGCCCATTCAACGTGCAGCGAGTTGAAAAAATACAGACTTTACTAAATCTAAAAACTATTCCTACAAACACTACTGAAACTAAACAACTAACCACTTACTCCTAACTTAAACAAATAACCATATAAACCACAAATCACTAGAGATCTCCCCCATTGCCTATAGGGGGCATTCACTCCCAACCTTACAGCCATCCTGACACCTTGCACTTAAGGCCATGTCCCAAACCCAGGCAATGGAAAAAAAAGTGTTATTCACACACATGAAAGTTAACAATGGATGCCCTTGACCCTCACCTCCATATCTCAACCCCATACATCTTTACACCAAAGCAGTAACCACACCTCACCCAGAAAAAAAAGCAAAATAACAAATAATTACCAAACAGTTACAATATTAAGCAAACCAAATTTAGAACAAAGAAAGAGAAGATTTTTAAAAATGCCATTGCCCGCAAACATTGTTTTCTCTTTCCTCCTCGGCCAATTGTTTCAGAGCGTTCACAAATTTTTTTGCTTTTTCCGGCGATTGAAAGTGGACAGTTTCCCCCATAATTAAAATGCAGTGTTGTCGGGTACCTCAGAGAATATTGAATATTCAAGTCTCTTAATTTTTTCTTGGCATCATCAAAAAAACTTCATCTTGTTAATTATAGTCCCCGAAAAGTCCTGGAAAAATATTATTTTGGAACCTTTTCATACTAGGGTCTGTGGATCTTTTCCCAGTCTTCTGGATGTTTCTATTATTAATTTCTTCTCTTTATAGTGCTGGAGTCGCACTAGGACAGGGAGGGGGTTTTGACCCAACCCGGACCTGTGCAACCCGATTGGTGGTCCCACTCCACACTTAACTGCCTGCCTCAATCTTCAAGCCTAGAAACTCTGGCAGCCACGCCTCAAGGAACCCAGCCAGGTTTTCCCCTTCCTCATGCTCTAGAAGACCCACAGCATATCAGATTTTTTCTCCGACTTTGATTTTCAGTGTCGTTGACCTATTCTAGCAAGGCCCGAACCTAGCCTTCCAAGGTTTGCACCCGCCCCTCAGAGTTCTCTGTTGTGGTCTCCCATGCCTCAGTCCTCTGCTCGCTTTCACGTGTCGCCCCAATGCTCAAATCTCTTGCTAATGCTTTGTCAGCATGGCAGTACTCGGTTTCAATTTTTTCATGGAGCTTTGCAAATGCCGTGAAGAGGTTCTGCTGCTCCACTGAGCTTAAAGACGCTGCCGCTGGAATCGAGGCAGTGGCTGTGGGTGTGCCCAACACAGCTGTTGCATTCCCCTAGCTCATTTTCCTTTAGTCGTCTTCATTTCCACTCCAGAACCTCCAAATCCAAATTTAAAAGGTTCTAGGTGCTCTGCCTGCTTTCTACTGAAAGTTTTCCTCAGGGGTGGCTAATGAGGGAGGGAGTAGGAGCCCACCTTGCCTGAGGCATTGCACAGAGCCCAACGCAGCTGACTTTTCAGACTGTCACCATCTTAAATTTTTCCAATTACAACATTTAAAAGACATCTGGATGGGTATGTGAATAGTAAAGTTTAGAGGCAAATGAGCCAAACACTGGCAAGTAGGACTAGATTAATTGAGGGCATCTGGTCTGCATGGACAAGTTGGACTAAAAGGCCTGTCACCATCCTGTACAGTTCTATGACACTATGATCAGTCACCTCTCTCTTTCACTCAGTCTCTCACCAGAGACCTAATCTTCTGCGAAATGTTCTGGGGACCTGAGTTCGAATCCCACCACGGCAAATGGTGGAATTTGAATTCACCATCCACCACTGATGCTCAGTAATAGCAGTGTGTACAACATACAAGATGCACTGCAGAAATTCACCAAGGTTCCTCAGACAGCACCTTCCAAATTCATGACCATTCTATCTAAAAGGACAGGAGCAGCAAATACCTGGAAACACGACCCACAAGTTCTGCTCGAAGCCACTCACCATCCTGATTTGGAAAGACGTTACTTTTCTTTTGAGAAATTAAAATGCCACAGAGGGGTCAGTTCCGTGCTTCGCTTCTCTTTCAGGACACACTGGGGACTCAAGGGTGAAACATTCCACTACCAAAGGACTTACTGCAGTATCAACTGAAAACCTGTACTCTTACAATACAGACAGAACATCTCAGTAGAGGGGAGGCTGACTGTATCTTAGAAATTGACCCTGGTGGAGCCACACAAATTACCTGCTTTAAACTATGTGATGGTAATTATCCATGTGACTGATAAACCTTTTGTTTACTTCCTATAAAATATACTGTCCCTGTGTGTAGGGCAGAGATTCGTGGAGAAGTGTCACCACAAGTAGACATGTGGCTACTTTGGGGACATTTTGAATCTCTTGCTGGCTGTCCGATAATAAAGCATCTACCATGGTACAGAAACTTGTGTCATCTGGATTTGTGGAACAAAATATACATCAACATTTGGTGCTATGACTTGGACTTCAACATAAGGAATGTCTCACCGGGCTGAGTAAGTGACACGAAAGTCTGAATTGAACAGAACAGAGTGGTAAGGACACCCGGGGTATTTTACCCCAGACTTCTCCTTGTGTTCAGCTGGACAATCTGTCCCTTGCCCAGTGGAGCTGGTACCTTGAAGAGGTTGAATGAACCACCCGGATCCAGGTTGTAAGGTAGGAAAGTTTTGTCAGAATGCTCTGAATTGGCTACTCTGTATTGTTCCTGTAGGACAAAGGTCGGGACTGGGGGCCCCGGTCAGGGAAGTGTTCATCACTACCCAACGGATTCGGTTTAGGGAGCTGCCTTTTTCAGATATGGATGGTGGAAATTAAGATATAATAAGGAAAGAGGGTAGGGTCGGGAAATTTCCCACCCCCCAATATTGATATGGATGGAGGAATTTGCTTATAGCAGAGCATGGAGTCATAAGGTAAAATGGGGTAGTCCCACTATGTATTTGGGAAGGGGGACAATCTGTGAGTAAATATCTGATCAGGAAGATGGTTTTAGGAGTTGTAAGCCCCTCTGAGAGATTGGCGATTTTGGTAAAATGTTATATACAAATTAAAGGATATCCAGTTTGACTTTTTGAGTGATTTTGATGGTATGTGTGGTGAAAGCTTTCATTTGAATGGTGAAGTGATTTCAAAACTATGACTTAGCACTTTTCATTGCGATCGCATTAAAACAATTGACCAGGGTGCCAGTATTTAGTCCTGTCTGTGTGAGTTTTGTGTTGTTGTTTGTTCTTTGTTTCTGATTTGTTTGTTTACAGAATGCTGGGCTGAAGCTCTGAAGTGCCAGAGAAAGGCTGCCCCCAGGGACAAGTAAGTCTTGTTTCACTGAGAAGGGTGGCCAAGCGTCAGTCTGCATTCTCATGAAGGATACAGAAGTGCCCCGCTACAAGAGTAGGGTGGCGGGGAAGGAAGTTTAAAGGGTGGGTGAGGAGACCTTTTGTGGCATAGGATTCATGTGGTCCAATGCCTGGATGCATTTGAGAAAGTGGCTGGGGGTCATCATTCCCCTAACATTAAAGAGATTGCAGACAGCGTCCTGAGGGCTCTTTCAGGAGGCCCCACCACCCCCACCCCATCGCCGTATTCCCCTCAATATTCCAAAAGTTACTGTCAGTGCTGAGCAATATGACCCTCGGGTGAACAAGGTCACTGCTTTGGTTCCTCCTGGCCACGCAGGGGGAGATTAGATTCCCTACAGTGTGGAAACAGGCCCTTCGGCCCAACCAGTCCACACCGACTCTCCAAAGAGTAACTCACCCAGACCCATTTCCCTCTGACTAATGCACCTAGCACTAGGTGCAATTTAACATGGCCAATTCACCTGGCCTGCACATCTTTGGAAACCCACACAGACACGAGGAGAATGCGCAAACTCCACAGGCAGGCACCCGAAGCTGGAATCGAGCCTGGGATCCTGATGCTGTGAGGCTGCAGTCCTAACCACTGAGCCACCATGGTGTCACAATGGCTGTTACAATCCTTGATACTGGACTAGAAGTTACTTGTGTCAGTTCTCACCAGGGTCCTAGTGTCTGGACAGGAAAATATGGTGATTTGTGAAGCTTATCTGCTCATTCCTTAAAAAAATCTAAATCTAATATTGAGGAAAATCACCTAAGGCTTTAACATTCGTTCATTAAGTGGAGGAATTACAGTGAACTTTATATAGTTTAATTAAAAAATTGTAAAACAGTGTATAAAGATGGAACTGGATATACCAAACCAAAAACATTGTTTTCAGAAAATGATACTGGCTAAATTAAATTTTGTTTTGGACTCGTTTATCTCCACTTAATTTTAAGACTGCTGCATCTCCTTTGTCAGTATGGAGTGCCATTTGTAGCTTTATTCTATATCAATTTCCCTTCCTCACTGAGAACTGAAGTGTCAGTTTGTTATCTTACAAAAAATCATGTAACAAAGGTTACAATACTGTTGTAGATATCCGTGTCTTTGAGTTAGTCATTATTTGTGCATATGAGACACCTTGGCAAGACTTTTATTAATGCTGCCACAGTCATTTCACAGCCTAAGACATTATAAATGAGCAATAACTGATCAGAACTGCTTGAAAAAAAAACAAATTGGGGATTTAAATTGAAAGGTGCATGGCTGCAACCTTTGGTTTGGAGGAAGTGGGAGGATTGGAAAGAGAAGTTGTTCAGGGTGAGGACCTTGGAGGAAGTGGGAGGATTGGAAAGAGAAATTGTTTAGGGTGAGGACCTGATTATTCCTGATGAAGGGCTTTTGCCCGAAACGTCGATTTCGAAGCTCCTTGGATGCTGCCTGAACTGCTGTGCTCTTCCAGCACCACTAATCGAGAATCTGGTTTCCAGCATCTGCATTCATTGTTTTTACCCCTTTACATTTGTTAATGTTCAGTTGGTGACAGAAGTTATGGCAATATGAGGAAACATGTAGGTAGCATAGCAAGTGAGGAACCACTGAGGGAAAGTGAGACTTTGTGTTCCTCATGCAAAGCACTGGCACTGAAACCAGAGGTTGAATAACTTCTCTGCGGTAGCCACCTTTATTTTTATTTGATTAGCTTGTCCAGGAGTAGGACAAATCTAATTAATAGGCCTTTTATGCTACTATTTCTGGACAGTATGGAGGCAATACATCTTTTAGATGTTGAAATTGGATGTATTAAGGTAAACAAGAGGGGCTGAAGAAACAAAACTGTAGAGAGAACCTAAGCACTTCTTGGGATCCCAAGCTCAGGTCTGATACACCAACCTTCTTGAGGAGGGAGGGAATGACACTGAGGTAGAGGAGGAATGGGGATGTTACCTTACTGCACCGGTGCCTCCCGTTGAGCCACCCATAACTCCGTCCCCGCTGCTGTACCAGAGTCCTGAGAAAACCTGTAAAACTGAAGGGGTTAAGATGCGCTCTAGGAAACCAGCGGCACCCTGTTACTGTTGCACTGGAGTTCACCATCTCCATGTCACCCCCCCAAAACTATGCTCCCTATAAGGCAGCTACTGAACCTCAAGGCAGAAGAGGAAGATGAGCCACCAATTATCAGGGTCTATGTCCCCTGGAAACCCCAAGAGATGATTGTGATAATGAATCAGGTTCTAAAGATAAACCTGCCCAATTTGCCCAATATGTCCGGCACACAATTCCAATGGACAATGCAACATCCTGGGATCTGTTTCCCCTCTGTTGTATGATCTTGTTACCAGAAGAAGTTACTAAGTGGCAGGAACAAATGGGCGAGGGTGACAGAAAGGGACCAATCCACACTTATGAAGATTTAAGCAACAGATTCAAAGAGGACACCTCGAGTGTCGCGGACATGGTACGCACATGTTACATGGATTGGTCTGAGAACACCAGGACACAGATGAGGAGACCCCTTATTTATTACTGGGATGGCCAGAATGACCCCACGTCAAGCTCTAAAGGTCAAACAAAAACTGAGCTTGTTCAGGTGCCCCATGATCACAACGCACCTTCAGCCAGTACTGATGAATTTCATTGGGACCGGAATACAACAGACCTGCCACTTGAACATGCAGACTTCACTTTTTATGTGGATGGCAGTTCCTTTATTTCACCCACAGGTCAGCGATCCTCCAGATATGCGATCGCTACGGATTCTGAAGTGGTTGAACATGCAGGCTTTGACACTCCACTGTCAGCACAGAAAGCTGAATTGTTTGCCCTCACTTGGGCTTGCACTCTGGCGGAAGGCAGTTCAGCCAATATTTATACGGACTCTCACTATGCTTTCAGTGTTGCCCACGACCACAGCATCTTATTGGAGCATATGGGATTTTTAACCTCCACAGGGCAACCAATTAGTAACGCTGTTTCTGTGTATAATCTTTTGCAGGCCTCACAGTTACTATCCAGCCTAGTGGTGATCAAATATTTAGCTCACACTGGTTCCACTGTCAGAATCTCCAAGGGCAACATGCAAGTAGATGCTGCCACCTTACATCCTACTTTCCTGGTTCCATTAGGCTCACAGCAACATCTCGTTACAAAAAGTATAAGGATGGGTATGCCAGACCTGGGTGAGATATGTCACTTATAGGGGTACACCCTTGCAGAGGAACACAGACTGTGGGTCACAGATGGGTTGCACCCTTGATGTTCAGACCAAACTGTGGGACAGGTCTGTGTTCCTCCTTTGCTTTTACCAATCTTGGTAGATTATTTACATAACTGTACACATCTGGACAAGGACAGAATGGTCAACACTTTGCTACAAACTTGGTGGCACCCTGATTCCCAAAACAATGGCTAAGAAACGAGCCAAAGCATGCTTGATCCACAAAAAGACAATGCTGGAAAAGTTCTGGGACTACTCCTTTGCCTGGTGGGCCTTTTAATTGTCTACAACTAGACTTCATAGAATTACCCAGGGTATAATATTATAAGTATTGTTTGGTAATAGTAGATGTCTTCAGCGCATGGACTAAGGCAATCCAGACAAGGGACAACAAGGCTGCAACAGTGGTAAAAATATTGTTGAGGGAAATAATTCCCTGCTATGGACTCCCAGAACAATAAGCTCAGACAAAGCGGCATAGTTCGTGGCTAAAATTAACCAGGGGATCTGCAGGGAACTAGCAATAAAACAATAATTCCACTGCATTCACCACCCAAAAGCAGCTGGAGTGGTGGAACGAGCAAATGGTACCCTAACAAATAAGCTAGCAATGCTAAAACAGGAAATGGACCTAAGTTGGTTGTGAAGGTCCTACCCTTTGCCCAGTTCCAAATGAGCGCTACCTCTTCAAGCAAAACTGGTCGGTGTCCTGCTGAGGTGATGTAAGGGAAGCCCATGCGTACCTGGGATAGTCTGACACACCCTCCCCTCCCTGAGATACTAGATATGAACATCCGAGGAGAGGAGGTGGGGGTGTACTTACAGGGGCTAACCAAAACTCTCCAACGTTTGCTTTTGCAGGCCTCACAGTTACTATCTGCCTGAAGGAGACTAACCTGCTGCTGAGCCAGAGGACTTCATCCTGATAAAGGACTGGGAACAAAAGAAGCTGGGACCAAGATAGATGGGACCATTCCACGTGTTGCTAACCACTCCCAAGTGTCTGAAAGTACAAGGCCATCCCTGATGCATACACAGAACCACCTGCGAAAATGTCAGTGTGGAAGCTGACATCAACTAAGGTCAAGGACATTTTCCATACTTGTGACCTTGGTGACTTTGGGAGAGGGGGCCTTGAGAATAGATGGATCCCAAATTGACCGCCCACAGCATAACATCTTTTTGCACCTAGCCTATCAGACAGCCCACATAACGGGGAGAGATACCCACTGCTTGGTATGTGCCCACAAGCCACCCCACTCGGTGGGAGGAATACCTTTGGGACCCATACCTTTTCGCTGGCCAAATGGCTACCACGTCAAAGCCTTTCCACAAGAGTGGCAGTTGGCAATGTACAACCTGACCTCATTTAGGAGCTGATATCATCCTAATTACCACCAATTGCTTAGGCCCCCCCTCAACAACACCATCGATGACACCATTTGTTTCAGGCGGGAAGGGAAGCCCACTAAAGACACTTATGTGGGAATGAGTGAACGCTCCTCCACCATCTCTTGGCTTGAATCTATTCAGAACTTAACAGAATATGGGTACTTAATATTTGATTGGTCCACTATCCCCAACAGAATCTCAGGCCACATCTGGAATAATCATGCTCTCACGTTGTTGGGGGGTGGGTGGGTGCTGGGGGGGAGAGCTGTTTCCACTCTGACAGCTTACAACAGTATATACTTCATTTGCACATTGAAAGCCTACCCCTGGCTTCCCTCAGATTGGGAGGGGTCGTGTTCTACCTCGCATTTGAGTTTTGGGCAACCTGCCCTCATCCCCGAGATCTAGAAGGTCCCTTGCCAGGTTCATCACCTGGGTGGGAATGTTCTCTCCCCTGACAAGAATTTATTTACATTCCCAAGAACACAGCCAGTTCAGGACTGTATGGGAAAATGTCACCAATGATATGGCCAGTGCCCTATATGAAATTAACACAGAGCTACTTGCAGTTAGAACTGTGGCCCTCCAGAATCTTTTGGCACTAGACCTCCTGCTAGCCAAGGAGGGTGGTACCAAGGAGAGTGGTACTTGGGGCAGAATGTTGTACCTACATCCCTGATGAGCCCACTAACATCACTGATCTATCTAAACACATCACGTGGGAAATCCAGACTCTCTAAACTATCGACAAAGGGTTCAGCGATGGCATGGGAGGGTGGTCACTTGGGGGCATTTTTGGAGGATTGGGAGGCCTGCTGGCACATATTGGAATTACAATACTAATTATGATCTCCTGCATTCCAGTGCTTCGGTGCATGTGGCCACTGTTGTCCGAATGTTTTCACAATAGGTCTGAGGGGAAATGGTTGATCATCTAATGATCAAAAGGAGGGAATGAGGAAGTTAAAGTGCCGCAGAGAGGTCAGTTCCATGCTTTGTTGCTCTTTCAGGACACATTAACCATTCCACTACCAAAAAACTTACTGCAGTATCAACTGAAAACCTGTACTCTTACAATACAGACAGAATATCTCAGTAGGGGGAGGCTGATTGTATCTCAGAAATAGACCCAGGTGGAGCCATATATGTGGATTCCTCCTGTAGCCCCAGACAGAGGTATTTGCCTTTTCTAGACAAGACTGATAGCCTTGGCTACAACCCTGTTAAACAGCCTCCCTCTCCCATTGTCTTACTTCCCCTCCATATTAGCATAGGTATGTGAATCCCCTATTTACAGCAGGCAAAACCCTTCTGCCTTAATCTCTTCCCATCAACACATAATCACGAAGAATATGATAATCAGTTTCTGTAATCCATTCACACGTTACCACAGGACATCAACATTCATTAGGCTTTGTAAATTCATAATGACTTACTTTATACTATATGATGACAATTGCCCATGTGACTGATAAATCTTTTGTTTAATTCCTATAAAATATACTGTCTCTGTGTGTAGGGCAGAGATTCATGGAAAAGTGTCACCACAAGTAGACACATGGCTACTTTGGGGACATTTTGAAGCTCTGGCCGGCTGTCCGATAATAATGCATCTACCATGGTACAGAAACTTGCGTTGTCCAGATTTGTGGAACAAAACATACATCAACACTTTCACTGCTGCTGGTCAAAATAAGACAGTCAGTCTACAGCAAATGGATTACAGTGGCTCAAGAAGGCAGTTTCTCAAGGGCAACTAGGGATGGGCAATAAATTCTGCCCAGCCAGCGATGATCACATCCCACAAGTGAATAAAAGAAATTGTATCAACCGTGTACAGAAGGAACTGATTTGGAGCAAACTCCTGTATGAAGAGAGAAATTTTTCAAGAACACCAGTTGACAAGAGGAAGTACAGAAAACGAACTAGAGAGAGTAATGCCAATGATCTCAAGGTCAAATACCACTTACATCTCCTCAAAACACATTCCAAATGTATGGTTGGAGATGTGGCCATGGAAGGATTCAGAGAACCCATGACTAGTGACATGGAATTTCCTTTGTGGACAATCACACTCATTAGTAAGTGACTGCTGCTTCCACTTTTAATAATAAGACTGGACAAAACAAAATACTAGAAGTTAATTGGGAGGCCAAATGATGTAGTGAAAACATCTACAGAATCCTCAGAAAAGGGACATCAGGAAAAAAAAGCTAAACATAATGCAGATTTGTAATAAAGTGAACATATTTTCCTTGGATCACACAAAGAGGCAAGAAATGGCTCTAGACAGTCATGAATAATTTTTTGAGTATTGACAAAGAATATCAGTTTACTGGAGACACTGGGTATGTTATCTCAAAAATGCAATGCTGTTGAACAGAGAAACCTAGTAGTTCAGATGCATAGTTCTTTGGAAGTTGTATTACAGTGTGGTTAAGAAGGCATTTAGCACACTTGCTATTCATTGCTCAGACCAGTGAGTATAGAAGTTGCATTATGAAGTTAGGTAGAGTAATTGTAGATTGTAAACTTGTGAAATACTACAGGAGAAAGTATTGCATTGTCCTTTTAAAACATGATGCTTACTCTGTGCTTAGAGATTTAAAATGGGTGTTTGTAACCAGCAGCTTGAGTTTGCTAATACACAGAGAGCCGGAACTGAAACATTTGTATCAAAAAGCCATAGAGTTAGCAGGCCAAGCAGCAGTCTTTGCCAAGATAACATGTTTTTGAATTTAGTCAATCAATTTGAACCAGGCACTTAGATACCAAATACTTATTAAATCTAAATCTGATGGTTTTGACAACATAGGACCAATCCTGTTGTAAGAAATATTGATATGTCATCAAGGGTATAAAGGAAGGGTGCAGTTGACCCCACAGCTAACTGCCATCTGTCAGAGCAGACAACCCTCAGCTCTCGAGAGACAATCATTGACTGTCACGGTCATTTATGTCTTAGAGAAAACACCCTCTAAATAATAACAATGTACCAATGATGATAAGGGCATCCCTGACAGAAGAATCTATGGAGAAGGTGTTGCTGACATAAGAATTGATGGAGAAGACATGGAACATTCCAAAAGCTTGCTGTAATTTTGAGAGACTAATTTCTTTTAAGTGGGACTTTGTATTTATTGGAAGAGCATACCATTAGAATCTTGTTTTATTCATGAATAGTTTGTAGTTAGAAGGGACTTATTTGGTTTATTAATAGTTTCGTTAATTTGTTCGCTGTTAGATTTAGACAAATAAATTGTTGCTTGTTAAACTTAAAGTAAGTATCAGGGATTTATTTTATTTAACCAGTAGAAGTTTCTGAAAATCAGGTTACACCACTTTCTACACTCTTTCAGGTTGTAGGGTGAGGTGCTCCTCTTCAGGTATTTCAGTTTTAGCTCTTAGAAGGGGCTCAACTTCTGCTTTATAACAGTTGGGACATCATGTTGAGATTCTACAGGATGTGGGGGGGGGGGGCACTTTTGGAGTACAGTGTAAAGTTCTGGCTGCCCAACTAAAGGAAGGATATGTTAAATTGGAGAGCATTCAGAAAAGATTTACAAGGATTCCGCTGGGACTAGAGGGTTTGAGTCATAATGAGAGGTTAGTTAGGTTGGGACAGTTTTTCACTGTAGATTGAGGGGTGTCCTTACAGAAGTTCATAAATTTATGAGGGGGATAGAAAATGTGAATAGCAAAGATCTTTTCCCTAGTGTAAGGGAGTTCAAAACTGGAGGGCATATTTGTAAGATGAGAGGAGAAATATTTAAAAAGGATCTGAGGGGTATCCTGGATGTCAGTACCATTACAATATTTAAAAGACATTTGGATAGGTACATGAATAGTAATGGTTTCGAGGGATATGGGCCAAACACAGAGAAGAAGGTCTAGCTTTAGTTTGGGAAACTGGGTGTACCTTTCTTTAGTGATGCAGAACTGAGAGGACAAGGTCTCAATATTCATGCAAAATTTACAATCTTCCAATATCTTTTTGCATCATAACTGTTAATGTATCCATCGGAGTAAGCTGTAATGTTAACTACCATGTACAGGCATTCCATGGTCCTCCTTGTTGGAGTCTCCATGTCCCACTATATGGGGGAGTATGGGTAAACATTCATTTGATGCAAATGCTGACCACCTACCTCTCGAAGAACCCATTTTGTTTCTTATGTTCCTCACACCATACTTGTTCCTTCCAATGTGACTGATGGATCTAGCTATAGCAGGGATTATCATTGTAATTGTTGTGGTGCATCAAAGGCAAAGAAAAATGGAGGAAAACAATAATGTCATCTCCTTTAAATGAGCGAGTCACAGTGTCAGCACAGACTGTGGTTGCCCCGAGTCTCTGTCATGGACAATGCAACCTGCTCGAACAGAAACAAAATACTAAGGAGTGGGTGGCCATCTTATCCCAATGGCTGTAAAGTTGACATCTGCTTTAGACTTTATGCAAATAGATCCTTCAAGAAACTGCTGTTCCATGAGGCATATGCAGCTTTTTATTCTGTTTGCTTTTGCTACTGTTGAATAAAAGTGACTAGTTTGAAGGCTTTCCTGTGTGTGACGGTCCTGCATTGAACAATGAGAAGTCACTTGGCTACAGTGGGCATTTGGGAAAGACTAGCAGTGATTTAGAGAAGGATGCAAGATGGGATCTGGCTAAATACAGGATTTCTGTATGCCATGGTGCTTAAACAACAATAAATATAGTAGCATCAGTTGTAAGTACAAGGAAATGTTGGTTGTGCCAACTATGCACCCTGAGCAACGTTGGCTTGTGGAAGGTGTCCCACTACACTGATGGTGAAGGCTGCTGGGTTCAATGCAGCACCAGGGTTCCCAGATTATCCCGATAGTAGCAAGAACATCTGCCAACAGTGAATGGGAAAATCAGGCTAGCATCATTTGAGTGGGGAAACATTGGAGGCATCAGACCTAATTAATAAGGTAAGCTTGGGACAATAGCTTGAGAAAACACACTAGCCACTACAGAGAGAAACCCTCCATAAAACTTGACAAAAATGACATTTCGCCCATTCTTGGTAATAATCAGCCCAAAGCCTAAGGCTTTTCAAGACACCATAAGTGATTTGGGTATGAAATTATTAAAGTCCATAACTATCACTGCAAATTCAGGGAGTTTTGTAGATGTACCATCAGACTCAAGACAATGATTAAGAGACATTGTTATAAATATCCACAAAATTGGGACAAATGGTATTTTTTTGCTATTTGCAATTTCCCAAATGAATCTACTGAGATTAGCCCATGATCTATGGTCATGAGGTGAGATCCATTGAAAAGATTTATAGAACTATAAGTTCTGTGTCCCATGATCCTGCTCCACTAGCCATCTAACAAAGGAGCAGCACTCCAAAAGCTTCTACTTCCAAATAAAACTGTTGGACTATAACCTGGTGTTGTGTGGTTTTTAACTTCTTTAAGTAAGTAAAATAAAAATCTTTTGAAATAAGACAATTCTTTTGTTCCTGGACTCAGTCAAATGAATGTTTATTGAACTGCCTCCAATGCAAGGATTTCTAACCTTAAATCTGAAGATCAAAACTGTACACCGTAAAACAGATGCAGTCTCACCAATGTCCTGAACAGTTGAAACAAGGATTCCTTGCTTTAATGTCCAGTCCATTGCAATAAAGGCCAACATTCCATTTGCCTTCCTAATTACTTGTTGTTTCTCTATGCTAACACTTTGTGATTTATGTACAAGGATACTTGGATCTCTCTGTACTTATGCATTCTGCAATCTCTCTCTATATTTAAACAACATTCTGCTTTTAGAGTCATAGAGACATACAGCATAGAAAAGGACCCTCCAGTCCAACCTGTCCATGCCAACCAGATGTCCTAAATTAATCTAGCCCCATTTTCCAGCATTTGGCCCATATCCCTTCTTATTTGGCCCAAACCCTTCCTATTCATTCCTTTCAAATGATGCCTTTCAAATGTTGCAATTGTACCAGCCTCCACCACTTCCTCTGGCAGCTAATTCCATTGATGTACTACTTTCTAAGATGAAAAAGTTGTCCCTCAGGTCCCTTTTCAATCTTTCCTCTCTCTCAACTTAAACTGTACCCTCTAGCTTTGGACTTCCCTACCCTGGGTAAAGACCTGGTCTGTTTACCTATCCATGCCCTTCATGATTTTATAAACCTCTAGAAGGTCACCCCTCAGCCTCCAATGCTCATTGGAAAATAGCTCATGCTATTCAGCCACTCCTTCTAGCTCAAACTCTACAAGTCTGGCAACATCTTTAAAACTCTACTCTAACTACCAAAACCGATCTCACATTTTCCCACAATATATCCCATTTGCCAATTATCATCAGAAAAGTTTATTACAGTACAGTTGGTCCCTTCATCAAAATCATTAATGTAGATCATTAATAAATAAGGCCCAGTGTTGATCCCTGTGACATGCCACAAGTTCAGTTTGTCAGTCCCAAAAGTATTCATTTATTTCCACTCTGTCCTTTTTGTTAGTAAGCCAAACCACTTTCAATTTCTTGATATCACCAACACCATGAATGTATATCTCACCTTAATATATGCTTTTATACAAAGCTTAATATATTACAACTTTTCTGCTTGCTTCATTCTCAAAAAAAAATTTCAAACACAAATTCCATTTTACAAAATATATTGACACCGTCTGATTGCATTACGATATTCTATTTGTCCTGTTACTACCTTCCTTGCAATAGACTCTCACAATTTCCCAAAAACATGTGTTAGACTGGCTGGCCTGTAGTTGTCATCCTTTCTTCACTAGAAGTGTTAATTCTGGGGCATTCTGAACTGCTTCAACTTTTCCAGAAATTTTGAAATTTGCAATCAATGCATTCACTATCCCTGCAGATACCTCTTGCCATGCAGGTCATCAGGTCCAGAGGAATTGTCAACCTTTTGCTCTTCCAATCCTTTCTGGTAGTCATGATTGTTTTATCATCAGCCCTCCCAATTCCATCCTCCTGCACTTTTGTCTGCTATGCTAATTGTATCTTCTATAGTAAAGTTAGCTACAAAATACTTGTTTTCTTGTGACCAATTAACTCCACTGTCTCACTGCAAAGAGGTCCAATCCTCACTTGTCAGTACAGTCTTGCTTTGTACATACTTGGAGAAACTTTTACTAACTATTTTTATATTTCTTGCTTTTTCTTATACTTGAATTACTCATTTCTTAACCATTCTTTGCTGGTTTCAAAATTCTAAAAATATCTACTACAAATCTTTGCAGCATTGCACAGATTTTTTAAACTTAATATCATTATCATCAATTTCCTTAATTGGTAATGAATTGCCATGATGTGGAAGTGCCGGTGTTGAACTGAGGTGGACAAAGTTAAAAACCATACAATACCAGATTATAGTCCAACAGGTTTATTTGGAAGTAGAAGCATTTGGAGCGCTGCTCCGTCGTCAGATAGCTGGTGCAGCAGAATCATAGGATACAGAATTTATAACAAAAGATCAGAGTGTCATACAACTGATGTAATATATTGACTGATGTGAGATATTGACTGATGTGATATATGGAACAAACCCAGATTGCTGTTACGTCTTTCATTTTTCAAAATGTTTTGCAGGATTTGATCTATTAATATGCAAATCCCAGAACTTCTTTAAGTCACATTCCCAAGATAACGTCAGGTTTTATAAAGAAAAGTGACATCTCAGCTCAGAAAATGCATTAAAGGTGAGAGATTAGAGGGTTAGAGTCTGTGTGTATTTCAATCTTGAGTCAGACTGGTTCCACTTCCAAAGGAGGAATTTATAAAATGTCACATGCATTATAAAAAACATTGGCTGCCTATGGATTGTGTGCTTTTTGAACAGAGTAGAATTTGTCTGCAAATATAATTCTGAAAATGCAATTTTACCCCATTGACTTATATGTGTTTGTGTGTGCATGTGGGGGAGAGAGGGTGAGAATGTGTGTGTGAAAGCTTGATAGACTGTGTGGGTGAGTGTGATGGAGTATATGCCTGTGAGAGGGTGTGCACATGGGTGTGAGTGTGTGGAGAGTGTATGAAGGAAGGTGTGCATGAGTGTGTGAGTACGTGTGTGTGTGAGAGAGAGAGTGTATAGTGTTAGTGGCGTCACCTTTAGTGTGATGAATTAGGCATTGTTTTCATCAAGTTTTTCTTCCCAAATGAGAATTCTTTTGTTGAGAGTTATGAAATATTTTCTTAAATAACTACTATTGCTTCTCTGCTAGCTTCTCTCTAAATCTATTTTCCCATTTTATTTAGGCACTTTATACTTTGTAACTGCCTTTATTTAAATTTAAGACATTGTTTCAAACACACATTTCTCACCCCACCCCCACCCCCACCCCCCCCAGCTGAATGTGAAATTCTGTCACGTAATGATTATTTTTACTTTCTTTAGATGAGATCATTTTTAATCCTACGCACATACTCTACACGCACGATTTTTAATCCTATTGGCATGGTGGCTCAATGGTTAGCACAGCTGCCTCACAACATCAGGGACCAAGGTTTGATTCCAGCCTTGGGTGACTGTGAGTGGAGTTTACACATTCTCCCTGTGTCTGTGTGGGTTTTCTCTCACAGTTTAAAGATGTGCAGGTGAATTGGCTGTGCTAAATTCCCCGTAGTGTTCAGGGATGTGTAGGCTAGGTGCATGAGTCAGGGGTAAATGTAGGGTAGGAGAATGGGTCTGGATTGGTCACTTGTCAGAGGGTTGGTGTGGATTTGTTAGGCTGAAGGGCCTGTTTCCACACTACAGGAACTCTTAACAACTAGATCAACCAATGTTCTAAACAAAAACTGTCCCAAAATGACTCTATTAACTCCTTCCCCAGGATAAGTAATGTCAAATTGATACATTCAATTCCTAAAAAGAAATGAGTATGGAAGACCTTTCTTACGAGTTCATACATTTTATTCAGAAATCACAGCACACGAGATTATAGTCCAACAGGTTTATTTGAAATCACAAGTTTTCTGAGCCCTGCTCCTTAGTCAGATAAAGTGAGTTAGACTGTAACCTGGCGTCGTCTCACTTTTGACTTAGTCCAACACTGGCACCGCCACATCATATTTTTATGGCTATTCAGTATTGTAAACATGCTCGCTCCATGATTTATTTATTTTGCTATTTATGAGGATTCTGAAGCCGGACCCATGACCTAGACTCCCACCCCTTTCCAAAGCAGTTGCGCACCCTCACGACATCGCCCCGCCCTACACAGGTTAACCACGCCCACTCAACCAAAGCCCCGCCCTATACATGTTAACCACGCCCACTCAACCATAGCCCCGCCCCACACAGGTTAACCACGCCCACTGAACCATGGTTGGCCCTGCCCACAGACTCGGATGGCCGGTGAGCTGCTCGCGCATGCGTCGTGAGGCACAGCGACCGCTCTGGAGGAGGCAGCTGTAGTGGCCGCGGTTGGTCTCAGGGCTTCGGCTCTCCGCCACCCAGGCCTCGCGGCGGGCCGGCCTCCGCTGGGTCGGGCCAGGCCTGGCCCGCCCTAACGACCCAGAGCCCCGGCCGCCGTCGCTGCCGGATGACGGTGTGTTCGGATCCGAAGGGCCTCTTTGTGTGAATGGGAAGGATGGAGTCGGAGGATCAGTGGTGGAAGGGGCAACTGGCGAGCGACATCCACCAGGCGCTGAGAGCCAAGGTGAGGGGGCAGGGGCCAGGGGGCAGGGGCCAGGGGACAGGGGACAGGGGCCAGGGGACAGGGGACAGGGGACAGGGGTCAGGGGCTAGTGGACAGGGGGCAGGGGCCAGGGGGCAGGGGGCAGGGGCCAGGAGACAGGGGCCAGGGGACAGGGGTCAGGGGCTAGTGGACAGGAGACAGGGGCCAGGAGACAGGGGCCAGGGGCCAGGAGACAGGGGCCAGGGGCCAGGGAGCAGGGGCCAGGGGTCAGGGGCTAGTGGACAGGAGACAGGGGCCAGGGGGCAGGGGCCAGGGGGCAGGGGCCAGGGGCCAGGAGCCAGGGGCCAGGAGACAGGGGCCAGGGGCCAGGGGCCAGGAGACAGGGGCCAGGAGACAGGGGCCAGGGGCCAGGAGACAGGGGCCAGGGGCCAGGGGAGGGCCACCGCCCGGGTGGGGAGGGGACCCTGGCGGCCCCTCAGATACTGGGACAGGGCTCAGGGCTGCCAACTGAAACGGGGATCCCCCGCCCCCGCCCCCGCCCCCGCCCCCCACTCGCCTCCACAATGACCGAGAAGAGACCAGCCGCAGAGGGCACCCACCCGGTGCACACACACCTTCAACAATCACTCACCCAGACACAATCATCACTCAACCCCTCCCCCGGGCTACTGTCACCCACCCTTCCCATCAGTGGCTGCCACTGACCCCTCCTGCCGCCTGCGGCCACGCACCCACCCACCCCTGCCGCCGCCGGCGGCCACGCACCCACCCCTCCCGCCGGCGGCGGCCACGCACCCACCCACCCACCCACCCCTCCCGCCGCCGTCCGTCACCCACCCACCCACCCACCCCTCCCGCCGCCGGCCGTCACCCACCCACCCACCCACCCCCCCCCCGCCGCCGGCCGTCACCCACCCACCCACCCATCCACCCCTCCCGCCGCCGGCCGTCACCCACCCACCCCTCCCGCCGCTGGCCGTCACCCACCCACCCACCCCTCCCGCCGCCGGCCGTCACCCACCCACCCACCCCTCCCGCCGCCGGCCGTCACTCACCCACCCACCCCTCCCGCCGCCGGCCGTCACTCACCCACCCACCCCTCCCGCCGCCGGCCGTCACCCACCCACCCGCCCCCCCCCCCCTCCCGCCGCCGGCCGTCACCCACCCACCCGCCCCCCCCGGCCATCACCCACCCACCCGCGCCCCCCCTCCCGCCGCCGGCCGTCACCCACCCACCCGCCCCCCCCTCCCGCCGCCGGCCGTCACCCACCCGCCCCCCCCCCTCCCGCCGCCGGCAGTCACCCACCTACCCCTCCCGCCTCCGGCCGTCGCCCGCCCGCCCCTCTCCCCGCCGGCCGTCGCCCGTCCGCCCCTCTCCCCGCCGGCCGTCGCCCGCCCACCCACCCACCCACCCCTCTCCCCGCCGGCCGTCGCCCGCCCACCCACCCCTCTCCCCGCCGGCCGTCGCCCGCCCGCCCGCCCGCCCACCCACCCCTCTCCCCGCCGGCCGTCGCCCGCCCGCCCACCCACCCCTCTCCCCGCTGGCCGTCGCCCGCCCGCCCACCCACCCACCCCTCTCCCCGCCGGCCGTCGCCCACCCGCCCACCCACCCCTCTCCCCGCTGGCCCACACACCCACCCACCCACCCCTCTCCCCGCCGGCCGTCGCCGGCCCACCCACCCACCCACCCCTCTCCCCGCCGGCCGTCGCCGGCCCACCCACCCAGCCACCCCTCTCCCCGCCGGCCGTCGCCGGCCCACCCACCCACCCCTCTCCCCGCCGGCCGTCGCCGGCCCACCCACCCACCCACCCCTCTCCCCGCCGGCCGTCGCCCGCCCACCCACCCACCCACCCACCCCTCTCCCCGCCGGCCGTCGCCCGCCCACCCACCCACCCACCCCTCTCCCCGCCGGCCGTCGCCCGCCCACCCACCCACCCACCCCTCTCCCCGCCGGCCGTCGCCCGCCCACCCACCCACCCACCCCTCTCCCCGCCGGCCGTCGCCCGCCCACCCACCCACCCCTCTCCCCGCCGGCCGTCGCCCGCCCACCCACCCACCCACCCACCCACCCCTCTCCCCGCCGGCCGTCGCCCGCCCACCCCTCTCCCCGCCGGCCGTCGCCCGCCCGCCCGCCCCTCTCCCCGCCGGCCGTCGCCCGCCCGCCCCGCCCACCCACCCACCCACCCACCCCTCTCCCCGCCGGCCGTCGCCCGCCCGCCCGCCCACCCACCCCTCTCCCCGCCGGCCGTCGCCCGCCCGCCCCTCTCCCCGCCGGCCGTCGCCCGCCGGCCCACCCACTCCTATGCCCGCCGGCCCACCCACCCCTCTCCCCGCCGGCCCACCCACCTCTCTCCCCGCTGGCCCACTCACCCACCCACCCACCCCTCTCCCCGCCGGCCGTTGCCGGCCCACCCACCCGCCCACCCCTCTCCTCGCCGGCCGTCGCCGGCCCACCCACCCGCCCACCCCTCTCCTCGCCGGCCGTCGCCGGCCCACCCACCCACCCACCCCTCTCCCCGCCGGCCCGCCCACCCACCCACCCACCCCTCTCCCCGCCGGCCCACCCACCCACCCACCCACCCCTCTCCCCGCCGGCCCACCCACCCGCCCACCCCTCTCCCAGCCGGCCGTCACCCACCCACCCCTCTCCCAGCCGGCCGTCACCCACCCACCCACCCACCCACCCCTCTCCCAGCCGGCCGTCACCCACCCACCCACCCACCCCTCTCCCAGCCGGCCGTCACCCACCCACCCACCCACCCCCTCTCCAGCCGGCCGTCACCCACCCCTCTCCCAGCCGGCCGTCACCCACCCACCCACCCACCCACCCCTCTCCCAGCCGGCCGTCACCCCACCCACCCACCCACCCACCCCTCTCCCAGCCGGCCGTCACCCACCCACCCACCCACCCACCCCTCTCCCAGCCGGCCGTCACCCACCCACCCACCCACCCCTCTCCCAGCCGGCCGTCACCCACCCACCCACCCACCCCTCTCCCAGCCGGCCGTCACCCACCCACCCACCCACCCCTCTCCCAGCCGGCCGTCACCCACCCACCCACCCACCCCTCTCCCAGCCGGCCGTCACCCACCCACCCACCCACCCCCTCTCCCAGCCGGCCGTCACCCACCCACCCACCCACCCCTCTCCCAGCCGGCCGTCACCCACCCACCCCACCCACCCACCCACCCCTCTCCCAGCCGGCCGTCACCCACCCACCCACCCACCCACCCACCCTCTCCCAGCCGGCCGTCACCCACCCACCCACCCACCCACCCACCACTCTCCCAGCCGGCCGTCACCCACCCACCCACCCACCCACCACCCTCTCCCAGCCGGCCGTCACCCACCCACCCACCCACCCACCCCTCTCCCAGCCGGCCGTCACCCACCCACCCACCCACCCACCCCTCTCCCAGCCGGCCGTCACCCACCCACCCACCCACCCACCCCTCTCCCAGCCGGCCGTCACCCACCCACCCACCCACCCACCCCTCTCCCAGCCGGCCGTCACCCACCCACCCACCCACCCACCCCTCTCCCAGCCGGCCGTCACCCACCCACCCACCCACCCACCCCTCTCCCAGCCGGCCGTCACCCACCCACCCACCCACCCACCCCTCTCCAGCCGGCCGTCACCCACCCACCCACCCACCCCTCTCCCAGCCGGCCGTCACCCACCCACCCACCCACCCACCCCTCTCCCAGCCGGCCGTCACCCACCCACCCACCCACCCCTCTCCCCACCGGCCGTCGCCCGCCCGCCCGCCCGCCCACCCACCCCTCTCCCCGCCGGCTGTCGCCCGCCCGCCCGCCCACCCACCCACCCACCCCTCTCCCCGCCGGCCGTCGCCCGCCCGCCCGCCCACCCACCCCTCTCCCCGTCGGCCGTCGCCCGCCCACCCACCCACCCACCCCTCTCCCCGTCGGCCGTCGCCCGCCCCGCCCACCCACCCACCCCTCTCCCCGTCGGCCGTCGCCCGCCCGCCCACCCACCCCTCTCCCCGCGGCCGTCGCCCGCCCGCCCACCCACCCCTCTCCCCGCCGGCCGTCGCCCGCCCGCCCACCCACCCCTCTCCCCGCCGGCCGTCGCCCGCCCGCCCCTCTCCCCACCGGCCGTCGCCCGCCCACCCCCCCCACCCCTCTGCCCGCCGGCCCACCCACCCCCCCACCCCTCTGCCCGCCGGCCCACCAACCCCTCTCCCCGCCGGCCCACCCACCTCTCTCCCCGCCGGCCCACCCACCCACCCACCCACCCCTCTCCCCGCCGGCCGTCGCCGGCCCACCCACCCACCCACCCCTCTCCTCGCCGGCCGTCGCCCGCCCGCCCCTCTCCCCGCCGGCCGTCGCCCGCCCACCCACCCACCCCTCTCCCCGCCGGCCCACTCACCCCTCTCCCCGCCGGCCCACCCACCCCTCTCCCCGCCGGCCCACCCACCCACCCACCCCTCTCCCCGCCGGCCCACCCACCCACCCACCCCCTCTCCCCGCCGGCCCACCCACCCACCCACCCCTCTCCCCGCCGGCCCACCCGCCCACCCCACCCACCCACCCCTCTCCCCGCCGGCCCACCCGCCCACCCCTCTCCCCGCCGGCCCACCCACCCACCCGCCCACCCCTCTCCCCGCCGGCCCACCCCTCTCCCCGCCGGCCCACCCACCCGCCCGCCCACCCCTCTCCCCGCCGGCCCACCCCTCTCCCCGCCGGCCCACCCACCCACCCGCCCACCCCTCTCCCCTCCGGCCCACCCACCCACCCCTCTCCCCGCCGGCCGTCACCCACCCACCCCCCCCCCCCCTCCCGCCGCCGGCCGTCGCCCCCCCCCTCCCGCCGCCGGCCGTCACCCACCCACCCGCGCCCCCCCTCCCGCCGCCGGCCGTCACCCACCCACCCGCCGCCGGCCGTCACCCACCCACCCCTCCCGCCGCCGGCCGTCGCCCGCCCGCCCGCCCGCCCGTCTCCCCGCCGGCCGTCGCCCGTCCGCCCCTCTCCCCGCCGGCCGTCGCCCGCCCACCCACCCCTCTCCCCGCCGGTCGTCGCCCGCCCACCCACCCACCCCTCTCCCCGCCGGTCGTCGCCCGCCCGCCCGCCCCACCCACCCCTCACCCCGCCGGCCGTCGCCCGCCCGCCCACCCACCCACCCCTCTCCCCGCCGGCCGTCGCCCGCCCGCCCACCCACCCCTCTCCCCGCCGGCCGTCGCCCGCCCGCCCGCCCACCCACCCACCCCTCTCCCCGCCGGCCGTCGCCCGCCCGCCCGCCCACCCACCCACCCCTCTCCCCGCCGGCCGTCGCCCGCCCGCCCACCCACCCCTCTCCCCGCCGGCCGTCGCCCGCCCGCCACCCACCCCTCTCCCCGCCGGCCGTCGCCCGCCCGCCCACCCACCCCTCTCCCCCGCCGGCCGTCGCCGGCCCACCCACCCACCCCTCTCCCCGCCGGCCCACCCACCCACCCCTCTCCCCGCCGGCCCACCCACCCACCCCTCTCCCCGCCGGCCCACCCACCCACCCCTCTCCCCGCCGGCCCACCCACCCACCCCTCTCCCCGCCGGCCCACCCACCCACCCCTCTCCCCGCCGGCCCACCCCCCCACCCCTCTCCCCGCCGGCCCACCCACCCACCCCCCCACCCCTCTCCCCGCCGGCCCACCCACCCACCCCCCCACCCCTCTCCCCGCCGGCCCACCCACCCACCCCCCCACCCCTCTCCCCGCCGGCCCACTCACCCACCCCCCCACCCCTCTCCCCGCCGGCCCACTCACCCACCCACCCACCCCTCTCCCCGCCGGCCCACCCACCCACCCCTCTCCCCGCCGGCCCACCCACCCACCCACCCCTCTCCCCGCCGGCCCACCCACCCACCCCTCTCCCCGCCGGCCCACCCACCCACCCCTCTCCCCGCCGGCCCACCCACCCACCCCTCTCCCCGCCGGCCCACCCACCCACCCCTCTCCCCGCCGGCCCACCCACCCACCCCTCTCCCCGCCGGCCCACCCACCCACCCCTCTCCCCGCCGGCCCACCCACCCACCCCTCTCCCCGCCGGCCCACCCACCCACCCACCCACCCCTCTCCACGCCGGCCCGCCCGCCCACCCACCCCTCTCCCCGCCGGCCCGCCCGCCCACCCGCCCACCCACCCCTCTCCCCGCCGGCCCGCCCGCCCGCCCGCCCACCCCTCTCCCCGCCGGCCGCCCGCCCGCCCACCCCTCTCCCGCCGGCCCGCCCGCCCGCCCACCCCTCTCCCCGCCGGCCCGCCCGCCCGCCCACCCCTCTCCCCCGCCGGCCCGCCCGCCCGCCCACCCCTCTCCCCGCCGGCCCGCCCGCCCGCCCACCCCCTCTCCCCGCCGGCCCGCCCGCCCGCCCACCCACCCCTCTCCCCGCCGGCCCGCCCGCCCGCCCACCCACCCCTCTCCCCGCCGGCCCGCCCGCCCGCCCACCCACCCCTCTCCCCGCCGGCCCCGCCCGCCCGCCCACCCACCCCTCTCCCCGCCGGCCCGCCCGCCCGCCCACCCACCCCTCTCCCCGCCGGCCCGCCCGCCCGCCCACCCACCCCTCTCCCCGCCGGCCCGCCCGCCCGCCCACCCACCCCTCTCCCCGCCGGCCCGCCCGCCCGCCCACCCACCCCTCTCCCCGCCGGCCCGCCCGCCCGCCCACCCACCCCTCTCCCCGCCGGCCCGCCCGCCCACCCACCCCTCTCCCCGCCGGCCCGCCCGCCCACCCACCCCTCTCCCCGCCGGCCCGCCCGCCCACCCACCCTTCTCCCCGCCGGCCCGCCCGCCCACCCACCCCTCTCCCGCCGGCCCGCCCGCCCACCCACCCCCTCTCCCCGCCGGCCCGCCCGCCCACCCACCCCTCTCCCCGCCGGCCCGCCCGCCCACCCACCCCCTCTCCCCGCCGGCCCGCCCGCCCACCCACCCCTCTCCCCGCCGGCCCGCCCGCCCACCCACCCCTCTCCCCGCCGGCCCGCCCGCCCACCCACCCCCTCTCCCCGCCGGCCCGCCCGCCCACCCACCCCTCTCCCCGCCGGCCCGCCCGCCCACCCACCCACCCCTCTCCCCGCCGGCCCGCCCGCCCACCCACCCACCCCTCTCCCCGCCGGCCCGCCCGCCCGCCCCACCCACCCCTCTCCCCGCCGGCCCGCCCGCCCACCCACCCCTCTCCCCGCCGGCCCGCCCGCCGGCCCACCCACCCCTCTCCCCGCCGGCCCACCCACCTCTCTCCCCGCCGGCCCACCCCTCTCCCCGCCGGCCGTCGCCGGCCCACCCACCCACCCACCCCTCTCCTCGCCGGCCTTCGCCCGTCCGCCCCTCTCCCCGCCGGCCGTTGCCCGCCCACCCACCCACCCCTCTGCCCGCCGGCCCACCCACCCCTCTCCCCGCCGGCCCACCCACCTCTCTCCCCGCCGGCCGTCGCCCGCCGGCCCACCCACTCCTATGCCCGCCGGCCCACCCACCCCTCTCCCCGCCGGCCCACCCACCTCTCTCCCCGCTGGCCCACTCACCCACCCACCCACCCCTCTCCCCGCCGGCCGTCGCCGGCCCACCCACCCGCCCACCCCTCTCCTCGCCGGCCGTCGCCGGCCCCGCCCACCCACCCCACCCCTCTCCCCGCCGGCCCGCCCACCCACCCACCCACCCACCCCTCTCCCCGCCGGCCCACCCACCCGCCCACCCCTCCTCCCAGCCGGCCGTCACCCACCCACCCCTCTCCCAGCCGGCCCGTCACCCACCCACCCACCCACCCACCCCTCTCCCAGCCGGCCGTCACCCACCCCACCCACCCACCCCTCTCCCAGCCGGCCGTCACCCACCCACCCACCCACCCCTCTCCCAGCCGGCCGTCACCCACCCACCCACCCACCCCTCTCCCAGCCGGCCGTCACCCACCCACCCACCCACCCCTCTCCCAGCCGGCCGTCACCCACCCACCCACCCACCCCTCTCCCAGCCGGCCGTCACCCACCCACCCACCCACCCCTCTCCCAGCCGGCCGTCACCCACCCCCCCACCCACCCCTCTCCCAGCCGGCCGTCACCCACCCCTCTCCCAGCCGGCCGTCACCCACCCACCCCACCCACCCACCCCCTCTCCCAGCCGGCCGTCACCCACCCCCTCTCCCAGCCGGCCGTCACCCACCCACCCACCCACCCACCCCTCTCCCAGCCGGCCGTCACCCACCCACCCACCCACCCACCCCCACCCCTCTCCCAGCCGGCCGTCACCCACCCACCCCACCCACCCACCCCTCTCCCAGCCGGCCGTCACCCACCCACCCACCCACCCACCCCTCTCCCAGCCGGCCGTCACCCACCCACCCACCCACCCACCACCCCTCTCCCAGCCGGCCGTCACCCACCCACCCACCCACCCACCCCTCTCCCAGCCGGCCGTCACCCACCCACCCACCCACCCCTCTCCCAGCCGGCCGTCACCCACCCACCCACCCACCCCTCTCCCAGCCGGCCGTCACCCACCCACCCACCCACCCCTCTCCCAGCCGGCCGTCACCCACCCACCCACCCACCCCTCTCCAGCCGGCCGTC